>NC_084561.2:1597500-1640000 GCF_033978685.3 Nerophis lumbriciformis
CTGTGGAGACAACAATGTGAGGTGTGTGCACATGTGTGAGGTGTGTGCATACGTGTGATGTGTGCGCATACGTGTGATGTGTGCGCATATGTGTGAGGTGTGCGCATACGTGTGAGGTGTGTGCAGACATGTGAGGTGTGTGTACGTGTGAGGAGTGTGCATGATGTCAGAGTGAAATGTGCAACAGTAAAGTGTGTGTGAGATAGCATCTTTTGTCAAGGTTTTTAGTTGTAGTTGTGATAGCCTGTGAGAAGATTGCTTATCTTTGGTCATTTTTTATCCTTAGTAAATGATAGTTGTGTATAATCAATGACATATGTGTCAATCAATATATTAGTAAATGATAGTTGTGTATAATCAATGACATATGTGTCAATCAATATATTAGTAAATGATAGTTGTGTATAATCAATGACATATGTGTCAATCAATATATTAGTAAATGATAGTCGTGTATAATCAATGACATATGTGTCAATCATAATATCATACTTGCCAACCTTGAGACCTCCGATTTCGGGAAGTGGGGGGTGGGGGGCGTGGTCGGGGGTGGGGCGGGGGGCGTGGTTGGGTGCGTGGTTAAGATATATATATATATATATATATAAGAAATACTTGACTTTCAGTGAATTCTAGCTATATATATATATATATATATATATATATATATATATATATATATATATTTTATTACATATATATGTATATATATATATATATATTTTATTACATATATATATATATATATATATATATATACATATATAAATAAAATAAATACTTGAATTTCAGTGTTCATTTATTTTATATTATATATTTTTATATTTTATTACATATATATGTATATATATATATATATATATTTTATTACATATATATGTATATATATATATATATATATATATATATATATATATATATATATACATACATACATATATAAATAAAATAAATACTTGAATTTCAGTGTTCATTTATTTACACATATACACACACATAACACTCATCTACTCATTGTTGAGTTAAGGGTTGAATTGTCCATCCTTGTTCTATTCTCTGTCACTATTTCAGAACACACACATTATACAAATATACATTATAAAATCAATAAGAAAACGGGAGCTCTAATTTGGGAGTCTGAATTAGGATCAGAAGTTCCTATATAAACATTGCGCACTCACGTCGCCTTTTTGTATTGATTACTGCAGCTGTGCGCTGGATTCATTCACAAATACAAACTACAACTCACAAACACTTTAGAGTTAGGCTCCACCATCAGAATGTGTACTTAAACTTATAAAGATCACATGGATATTATTCAGTGAGTTGATGCACCAAAACTAACCTGTTATACAGGAGGAAAAAGCACACAGGACGTTTCAATTGTTCACAGACTGGTCGCGCTCATCAGAATGACAAGACACTTCCGGTCTGCAGGTGATAGCATTCAATTGGGAAGAAACGCCCTACTGCCCCCTACTGACCAATGTGAATACTGATAAATGTGTAATGACAGCTCCAAAAACGAATTCAAACCACAAAATAAAATAAATAAATCAACACAAAAATGTGACACATTATGGGTGGGTCACATATGCATGTACAGTAGATGGCAGTATTGTCCTGTTTAAAAGTGTCACAACATTGCTGTTTACGGCAATGTTGTGAACAGGCTGTCAACACGTCACTCAGGTCCGCATGGAGCTGGAGGGGGCGTGGCCTCCAGCTCCGCCTGAATTTCGGGAGAAAATTTGTCCCGGGAGGTTTTCGGGAGAGGTGCTGAATTTCGGGAGTCTCCCGGAAAATCCGGGAGGGTTGGCAAGTATGTAATATATTAGTAAATGATAGTCGTGTATAATCAATGACATATGTGTCAATCAATATATTAGTAAATGATAGTCGTGTATAATCAATGACATATGTGTCAATCAATATATTAGTAAATGATAGTTGTGTATAATCAATGACATCCAGTATGTGTCAATCAATATATTAGTAAATGATACATGGAGTATGTGTCAATCAACATGTTGCTGCAAGTGAGCTGATGTGCGAGGAGGTGACTCACCCCAATGATGGCGTTCAATTCTGCCATGGTCACCTGCTTGGCCCGCTCCACTGCTTGCACCACCTGTTGCTGGTGCTGCGCACACACACACACACACACACACACACACACACACACACACACACACACACACACACACACACACACACACACACACACACACACACACACACACACACACACACACACACACAGAGATAGAGAGAGAGAGAGACAAAAATGATCAGTTATAATGCAGTAAGAGTCCATGTCTCACAATGCAATGACAATGACACACAAAGTGTATATTTATGCACACATGATCAAAAAGAACATGTGTTTACGTAATAATACGCCTCAAAGAGACACTACACCAGGACTACACCAGGACTACACCAGGATTACACCAGGACTACACCAGGACTACACCAGGATTACACCAGGACTACACCAGGACTACACTAGGACTACACCAGGACTACACTAGGACTACACCAGGATTACACCAGAACTACACCAGGACTACACCAGGACTACACTAGGACTACACCAGGACTACACTAGGACTACACCAGGACTACACTAGGACTACACCAGGATTACACCAGAACTACACCAGGACTACACTAGGACTACACCAGGATTACACCAGGACTACACCAGGACTACACTAGGACTACACTAGGACTACACCAGGACTACACCAGGATTACACCAGGACTACACTAGGACTACACCAGGACTACACCAGGACTACACCAGGATTACACCAGGACTACACCAGGATTACACCAGGACTACACTAGGATTACAACAGGATTACACCAGGACTACACCAGGACTACACCAGGACTACACTAGCACTATACTAGGACTACACTAGGACTACACCAGGACTACACCAGGACTACACCAGAATTACACCAGGATTACACTAGGACTACACCAGGACTACACTAGGACTACACCAGGACTACACCAGGATTACACCAGGACTACACTAGGACTACACCAGGACTACACCAGGACTACACCAGGACTACACCAGGATTACACCAGGATTACACCAGGACTACACTAGGACTACACCAGGACTACACCAGGACTACACCAGGATTACACCAGGACTACACCAGGACTACACTAGGACTACACTAGGACTACACCAGGACTACACTAGGATTACACCAGGACTACACCAGGATTACACCAGGACTACACTAGGACTACACCAGGACTACACTAGGACTACACTAGGACTACACCAGGACTACACCAGGATTACAACAGGACTACACCAGGACTACACTAGGACTACACCAGGACTACACCAGGACTACACCAGGACTACACCAGGGGTGTCCAAACTTTTTCCACTGACCCATTTTTCCAACTAATACAATATATATATGTAGATGTTTCTTTGCCTTTAGGACTCTCCTCAAGTTTGGTCTCAGGGACACAAAAAGGTCTCAGTCATAAAAATGTTAAAAATATGAATTTCTTTCTGTTGAGATATACATATATATATACATATATATATATATATATATATATATATATATATATATATATATATATATATATATATATATATATATATATATATATATATATATATATATTTAAATGTTTAATACCATATGTGTCAAACTCAAGGCCAGATCTGGCCTGCCACAACATTAATGCAGTATGTCACATCATTAAAGTGGCCCGCCACAACATTAATGCAGTATGTCACATCAATGAAGGAGATAGATAAAAAATGAATGAATTAATTAAAATTAAATGTGGCCCGCCACAACATTAATGCAGTATGTCACATCATTAAATGTGGCCCGCCATGCCATTCGGTGTGGTCTGCCACATCATTTTACGTGGTCCAACATAGCCTTTAATGTGGCCCATCAAGTCATTTAACGTGATCTGCCTGTCATTCAGTGTGGTCCGCCACATCATTAATGTGCCGCATGATGTTATTAATGTGGCTCGACACGTCATTCAGTGTGGCTCGACACGCCATTGAAACCGGCCCGCAATTTAATGTGGTCCATAAAGTCATTAAATGAGGTCCGTCACATTATCTAATGTGGCTTATCTTGTCATTCAATGTGGGCCGCCACATCAACTAATGTGGCCCTCTCATGGCAGCCATGTTTGCGATGTGGCCCTCAATAAAAACAAATTTGACACCCGTTTTATGTCTTTTTGTCAGAACCCTTTTTATTGTAAAAAACACAAAGCACACAAAACAATTAAAATAGATGATTTGATGTCAAGTAATTGGAGCCTTAAAAAGTCAATAATTCATTAGACTGATTTTAATTCATTATTTTATTTTGAACAAGGAACATTTCTTTAAAATAAAATTCACTAAAATGATTGAGGATCTAAAAGGACCCAATCACAAAAGTGTTAAAAAAAAGTCTCGAGATCAACTTCTATCTTTTTTTTTAATAATTTTTCATGTTTTTTTTTTTTAAATGTGTTTTATACCGTTTTTGGCAAAGACTGCTTTGTTTTATTGTATGGTAAAAGCATAAAATATGAAATATTTCCACCCAAAAAATATTTGAAAGTGTAATATTTCATGTGGAGAAATTGGAGCCTTAAAGAAGTCAACATTGATTTTGATTCATTATTACTTTTTGAGCAATGACAGTTTAAAAAAAAAAAAAAAAAAAAACAGCCTGCATGGCAGCTTTGTGTTATTAGAGTCAACACTGAAAACATCTTCTTGTTACATTTCACCTTTTTGCTCTTTTATTACACCTTTTTATCTCTTTTTTTTCTTTCTCCTTTAAATAATATATTCATAATGTGCCGCAGGCCGTTAAAAAAATGGCTGCGAGCCACAAATGCCACACTTTGGACACCTTTGTGCTCCACTAAAATATCTACTTTGTTTATAATAAGTCATGCATGCACACACACACACACACACACACACACACACACACACACACACACACACACACACACACACACACACACACACACACACACACACACAGTGTCAATATTGATGAAACTGACAGCAGTGTGACCTCCTGTCTCCAGAGACACACAATCCATCAGTGCGCTCACAGTGGGACCAAAGGAAACATGTCTGCACATTTGTATTCTGTTGGCACACACACACACACACACACACACACACACACACACACACACACACACACACACACACACACACACACACACACACACACACACACACACACACACACACACAGACACTTACATTGTTTGCAGTGCCACACAGGCCTCAGGCAGATTGCTAAATGGCAACATTTTCTGACCTTACAAAGGCTAATTTGGTAGAAATCACAGCTGCCCCCTTGTGGTTGAAATGTGAACTTGTGAAAACACCTTCACTGATGATGTCATCACAGCGAAATGAATTTCTCGAGCATGTTTTTGAGCACAACACCTTTGAGAAAAGAGGAGTTTATGAAGTTGTGTTTTTTCATGACAAGCTTTAATGACGCTACAAGGTGTGTGTGTGGGGGGTTTTGGGGGGCGGGTTTCGTGGTATTTTGTTGCGTCTCGGAAGAGTTAGTGCTGCAAAGGGTTCTGGGTATTTGTTCTGTTGTGTTTATGTTGTGTTACGGTGTGGATGTTCTCCCGAAATGTGTTTGTCATTCCTGTTTGGTGTGGGTTCACAGTGTGGCGTATATATTTCTAACAGAGTTAAAGTTGTTTATACGGCCACCCTCAGTGTAACCTGTATCGCTGTGGATCAAGTATTGCCTTGCATTCACTTGTGCATGAGTGCAGAAGTCGCATTTATTGTGCGACTGGGCCAGCACTCTGATGATAAAAGCGGACGTTACTATTTTTGGGAGGAGCACTGAAATTAGGGAGTCTCCTGGGAGGGTTGGCAAGTATGAGAATTAGCGGTGTACTGTATATAATCGGCGGGCCAGCTCTAGTGTTAATTTGATATCGCCTCAAGGGCCAGAGTTTGACACCCATGCCTTATAGGAAACTATATATGTAGCATTAACTTTAATAGTGTGATCATATAAGTTTTGTGGCTCCGACTGGGTTTTGATCTAGTTCAAACGGGCCCAAATGAGTCTTTTGACGCAACCTGACCTCTGCCCTAAAGGGTCAAAAAAAATCTATATTGTATTGGTTTTGGAAATGACAAATATCAAATGGTGTCATGTCTGTGTAATCATGCTTTGTCTTAGTCATGTTTTGTTTAGTTATTGGACTTTTTAGTTTCTGGCTTTTCACTCCCTTGTCTTGTTTCCATGATTACCCCATTAGTTTCACCTGTTCCACGTTTGGACTCATTGTGCACTCTTGTTTGTCACCATAGCGACCCATTAGTTTTCACCTGTCACGTCACGCACCTGTTTCACGTTTTGAGTCACGCACCTGTTTTCGTTAATCATGTCTGTAGTATTTAAGTTCATTGTTTTTCAGTTTGTCTTCCTGGTGACATCTCCACAATTATGCTCTGCACATTTCTGACTCTTTTTTCATGTCCATCGTTCACGCTGCTCCTTTTTGTCCATGCCAAGTAAGTTTTGTTTATTATTGCCACAGTTAGTGTTTTTGTTGTTGTTCATAGTTTTTGCCTTTGTGCAAGTGTTTGGTTTCATAGTTTGTTCTCCGCCATTGTGCGCACCTTTTGTTTACTTCCTTGTTTTGTATTTATAGTAGTGATGGGTTGATGAGACGTCATGAAGCGTTTTGACACATTGCAAAACTGTATTGATACTGTGTCGATACTGTGTCACTAAATACTGACATCTGCTGGACATTAAAAATCCCTACAGGCAACCTATGGACCGACTCAACTGACACTGATTTGATGCCCTAGTACAGGGGTCACCAACCTTTTTGAAACCAAAAACTACTTCTTGGGTACTGATTAATGCGAAGGGCTACCAGTTTGATACACACTTAAATAAATAAATATATTGTCATTTGTAAGTTACACGTAAGTGTGATTTAAACAAGAATAGCTAAATAAATACATTTATATATATAAAAAAAATGGGTATTTCTGTCTGTCATTCCGTTGTACATTTTTTTTTCCTTTTACGGAAGGTTTTTTGTAGAGAATAAATGATGAAAAAAAAAACACTTAATTGAACGGTTTAAAAGAGGAGAAAACACGAAAAAAATTAAAATAAAATTTTGAAACATAGTTTATCTTCAATTTCGACTCTTTAAAATTCAAAATTCAACCGACAAAAAGAAGAGAAAAACTAGCTCATTTGAATCTTTTTGAAAAAATTAAAAAAAGAATTTATGGAACATCATTGGTAATTTTTCCTGATTAAGATACATTTTAGAATTTTGATGACATGTTTTAAATTGGTTAAAATCCAATCTGCACTTTGTTAGAATATTTAACAAATTGGACCAAGCTATATTTCTAACAAAGACAAATCAGTATTTCTTCTAGATTTTCCAGAACAAAATTTTTTAAAGAAATTCAAAATACTTTGAAATAAGATTTAAATTTGATTCTACAGATTTTCTAGATTTGCCAGAATAATTTTTTTGAATTTTAATCATAGTAAGTTTGAAGAAATATTTCACAAATATTCTTTGTCGAAAAAACAGAAGCTAAAATATTTATTATTCTTTAAAATAAAAAAAAATAAAAAAATTACTTGAACATTGATTTAAATTGTCAGGAAAGAAGAGGAAGAAATTTAAAAGGTAAAAAGGTATATTTGTTTAAAAATCCTAAAATCATTTTTAAGGTTGTATTTTTTCTCTAAAATTGTATTTCTAAAAGTAATAAGAAGCAAAGTAAAAAAATAAATGAATTTATTTAAACAAGTGAAGACCCATCCATCCATCCATTTTCTACCGCTTATTCCAAGTGAAGACCAAATTCTATTTGAGTTTTGTCTCTTTTAGAATTAAAAATGTGGAGCAAAGCGAGACCAGCTTGCTAGTAAATAAATACAATTTAAAAAATAGAGGCAGCTCACTGGTAAGTGCTGCTCTTTGAGCTATTTTTAGAACAGGCCAGCGGGCGACTGATCTGGTCCTTACGGGCTACCTGGTGACCGCGGGCACCGCGTTGGTGACCCCTGCCCTAGTATATACAATAATATAAACCAAGTCATTGTATTTCATTTAGGATTATTTCATATCTTCATTTAAATAAAAATATATTTGTATCTTTTTTAGATACAGTCAATAAATAATGTGAACATGTATCATAACATGGAAATCTAAGAGAACGTGTTGTGGATGATTGTGGACTGGGAATTTTTTTAATTTAATTTTTTTACACATTTTTATTTAAAAAAAAAGTTTTTCCGACGTATTACATTTTAGACGATTTCTCTTCTTAGTTATTATTTCTCCGGCTGTAGAAAAGAGCCGCTCACAGGGCACAGAGGAGGCGACACAGTTGGCGTATCGGTCACGTGACCAAAACAGCTCATGATCGGTCACGTGACTTTCTAAAAGCGGTACGCGCACCGACACAGGGTTTCGCTCTATGAGCTCGACGCATGCGCCGATGCATCGGTGTTGCCGGACCCATCACTAATTTATAGTGTTTAAATAAAAATGCACCTTCATTCCCGTCTCGCCCGAGCCAACTTTCCGTTGCCTTCGAGAAGAACTAAACCCCAGGACCAAATGGCCCCCAATGCTTGATTTTTCAGTGTGTGGCCCTCATTGGAAACAGTCTGCTATCTTGCCTTATTATACAGTATGAGTACAAAACACC
The DNA here is from genome assembly GCF_033978685.3 of Nerophis lumbriciformis. Lineage (NCBI taxonomy): Eukaryota > Metazoa > Chordata > Actinopteri > Syngnathiformes > Syngnathidae > Nerophis > Nerophis lumbriciformis. The sequence goes on from NC_084561.2 coordinate 1,606,266, forward strand.
CGGAAAAGGGTGGAATGCCATCTTCGGGTTGGGGAGGAGACCCTGCCCCAAGTGGAGGAGTTCAAGTACCTCGGAGTCTTGTTCACGAGTGAGGGAAGAGTGGATGGTGAGATCGACAGGCGGATCGGTGCGGCGTCTTCAGTAATGCGGACGCTGTATCGATCCGTTGTGGTGAAGAAGGAGCTGAGCCGGAAGGCAAAGCTCTCAATTTACCGGTCGATCTACGTTCCCATCCTCACCTATGGTCATGAGCTTTGGGTTAAAGTCAAAGTCAAAGTCAAAGTACCAATGATTGTCACACACACACTAGGTGTGGCGAGATTATTCTCTGCATTTGACCCATCACCCTTGATCACCCCCTGGGAGGTGAGGGGAGCAGTGGGCAGCAGCGGTGGCCGCGCCCGGGAATCATTTTTTGGTGATTTAACCCCCAATTCCAACCCTTGATGCTGAGTGCCAAGCAGGGAGGTAATGGCTCCCATTTTTATAGTCTTTGGTATGACTCGGCCGGGGTTTGAACTCACAACCTACCGATCTCAGGGCGGACACTCTAACCACTAGGCCACTGAGTAGGTGTTATGACCGAAAGGACAAGATCACGGGTAGAAGCGGCCGAAATGAGTTTCCTCCGCCGGGTGGCGGGTCTCTCCCTTAGAGAGAGATAGGGTGAGAAGCTCTGTCATCCGGGGGGAGCTCAAAGTAAAGCCGCTGCTCCTCCACATGGAGAGGAGCCAGATGAGGTGGTTCGGGCATCTGGTCAGGATGCCACCCGAACGCCTCCCTAGGAAGGTGTTTCGGGCACGTCCGACCGGTAGGAGGCCACGGGGAAGACCCAGGACACGTTGGGAAGACTATGTTTTCCGACTGGCCTGGGAACGCCTCGGGATCCCCCGGGAGGAGCTGGACGAAGTGGCTGGGGAGAGGGAAGTCTGGGCTTCTCTGCTTAGGCTGCTGCCCCCGCGACCCAACCTCGGATAAGCGGAAGAAGATGGATGGATGGATGGAGTACAAAACAGTAAGACCATTAAAGAACCCAATCACTGATTCATGTTTGAACATGTTTTCCATTTTCTTTTATGTGAATACTATTTGGCAATGCACAAAACATTCCAATATCCAGCCAAGCATCCAACAAATCCTAACCAAGGTTCACATTTTCACCTTGCATCAGTCGTCACTGCTCAACAATTTAGTTTTAGGAAAGGGAACAAGCAGGAAGTGGATTGATTCCATGTGGCTTTGATGCGGCTGCCAGACACCTGTAGTTCTGGAGCGAGCTGGCCCCGAGGGATCGCTCAGCGAGTGGACTGGCTTCCAAACCCAAGTTGTGGTTAGAACACAATCCCATCTTTTTCAGGGCCAAAAACACTACAAGAGCTTTCTGGAGAGCGTGAATCTCACCGGGAGAAGAGTTTTCTTTTCTGGGAGAAGAGTTTTCTTTTCTGGGAGAAGAGTTTTCTTTTCTCCGAGAAGGACAGGGAAGGAGACTTTTCCTTCCGCTTGAAAGTGAAGGTTGCAGTGGGCAGCGAGAGCGAGGCTAGGTGACGCTAGCAGAAGCACAAGTCACTCTGGCGTTGACAAAGGTTGCTGTAATGGCACAGAGGCGTCTGAAGAAGCCACAGCAGAAGTGGAAATAACATTCCAATATCCAGCCAAGCATCCAACAAATCCTAACCAAGGTTCACAGTTTCACCTTGCATCAGTCGTCACTGCTCAACAATTTAGTTTTAGGAAAGGGAACAAGCAGGAAGTGGATTGATTTCATGTGGCTTTGATGCGGCTGCCAGACACCTGTAGTTCTGGAGCGAGCTGGCCTCGAGGGATCGCTCAGCGAGTGGACTGGCTTACCAACCCAAGTTGTGGTTAGAACACAATCCCATCTTTTTCAGGGCCAAAAACACTACAAGAGCTTTCTGGAGAGCGTGAATCTCACCGGGAGAAGAGTTTTCTTTTCTGGGAGAAGAGTTTTCTTTTCTCCGAGAAGGACAGGGAAGGAGACTTTTCCTTCCACTTGAAAGTGAAGGTTGCAGCGGGCAGCGAGAGCGAGGCTAGGTGACCACGCTAGCAGAAGCACAAGTCACTCTGGCGTTGACAAAGGTTGCTGTAATGGCACAGAGGCGTCTGAAGAAGCCACAGCAGAAGTGGAAATAACATTCCAATATCCAGCCAAGCATCCAACAAATCCTAACCAAGGTTCACAGTTTCACCTTGCATCAGTCGTCACTGCTCAACAATTTAGTTTTAGGAAAGGGAACAAGCAGGAAGTGGATTGATTCCATGTGGCTTTGATGCGGCTGCCAGACACCTGTAGTTCTGGAGCGAGCTGACCTCGAGGGATCGCTCAGCGAGTGGACTGGCTTCCAAACCCAAGTTGTGGTTAGAACACAATCCCATCTTTTTCAGGGCCAAAAACACTACAAGAGCTTTCTGGAGAGCGTGAATCTCACCGGGAGAAGAGTTTTCTTTTCTGGGAGAAGAGTTTTCTTTTCTGGGAGAAGAGTTTTCTTTTCTCCGAGAAGGACAGGGAAGAAGACTTTTCCTTCCACTTGAAAGTGAAGGTTGCAGCGGGCAGCGAGAGCGAGGCTACGTGACCACGCTAGCAGAAGCACAAGTCACTCTGGCGTTGACAAAGGTTGCTGTAATGGCACAGAGGCGTCTGAAGAAGCCTCGGCAGAAGTGGAAATGGCTTTTCACGCTAGGAAGAGTGCTAATGCTAGCGGCTCGTGATGCTCCAAGGTCTAAAAGCTGACAAAGGGAAAGGAGACAAACCGCTAGGAGAAGTGGATAATATGCCAACACGGAGGATTGGCTATGCACTTGACTTTGCTCTGACCTGTTACATGAAAGCTAAAATAAATATTTCACTCACAACAATCAATAGTGTCCATTGCTTGTATTCCGTCACATTCTGTTGAACAGCAAGCATCGTGCAAACTATCTGAATACCAAAGAGGCTTAAATCTAAACTAAACTTTGTTTAGTCTCAAAATGTGTCATAAACGCTCCAATGAACAACTATATACAGGTAAAAGCCAGTAAATTAGAATATTTTGAAAAACTTGATTTATTTCAGTAATTGCATTCAAAAGGTGTAACTTGTACATTATATTTATTCATTGCACACAGACTGATGCATTCAAATGTTTATTTCATTTAATTTTGATGATTTGAAGTGGCAACAAATGAAAATCCAAAATTCCGTGTGTCACAAAATTAGAATATTACTTAAGGCTAATACAAAAAAGGGATTTTTAGAAATGTTGGCCAACTGAAAAGTATGAAAATGAAAAATATGAACATGTACAATACTCAATACTTGGTTGGAGCTCCTTTTGCCTCAATTACTGCGTTAATGCGGCGTGGCATGGAGTCGATGAGTTTCTGGCACTGCTCAGGTGTTATGAGAGCCCAGGTTGCTCTGATAGTGGCCTTCAACTCTTCTGCGTTTTTGGGTCTGGCATTCTGCATCTTCCTTTTCACAATACCCCACAGATTTTCTATGGGGCTAAGGTCAGGGGAGTTGGCGGGCCAATTTAGAACAGAAATACCATGGTCCGTAAACCAGGCACGGGTAGATTTTGCGCTGTGTGCAGGCGCCAAGTCCTGTTGGAACTTGAAATCTCCATCTCCATAGAGCAGGTCAGCAGCAGGAAGCATGAAGTGCTCTAAAACTTGCTGGTAGACGGCTGCGTTGACCCTGGATCTCAGGAAACAGAGTGGACCCACACCAGCAGATGACATGGCACCCCAAACCATCACCCAACCATGCAAATTTTGCATTTCCTTTGGAAATCGAGGTCCCAGAGTCTGGAGGAAGACAGGAGAGGCACAGGATCCACGTTGCCTGAAGTCTAGTGTAAAGTTTCCACCATCAGTGATGGTTTGGGGTGCCATGTCATCTGCTGGTGTCGGTCCACTCTGTTTCCTGAGATCCAGGGTCAACGCAGCCGTCTACCAGCAAGTTTTAGAGCACTTCATGCTTCCTGCTGCTGACCTACTCTATGGAGATGGAGATTTCAAGTTCCAACAGGACTTGGCGCCTGCACACAGCGCAAAATCTACCCGTGCCTGGTTTACGGACCATGGTATTTCTGTTCTAAATTGGCCCGCCAACTCCCCTGACCTTAGCCCCATAGAAAATCTGTGGGGTATTGTGAAAAGGAAGATGCAGAATGCCAGAGCCAAAAACGCAGAAGAGTTGAAGGCCACTATCAGAGCAACCTGGGCTCTCATAACACCTGAGCAGTGCCAGAAACTCATCCACTCCATGCCACGCCGCATTAACGCAGTAATTGAGGCAAAAGGAGCTCCAACCAAGTATTGAGTATTGTACATGCTCATATTTTTCATTTTCATACTTTTCAGTTGGCCAACATTTCTAAAAATCCCTTTTTTGTATTAGCCTTAAGTAATATTCTAATTTTGTGACAAACGGAATTTTGGATTTTCATTTGTTGCCACTTCAAATCATCAAAATTAAATGAAATAAACATTTGAATGCATCAGTCTGTGTGCAATGAATAAATATAATGTACAAGTTACACCTTTTGAATGCAATTACTGAAATAAATCAAGTTTTTCAAAATATTCTAATTTACTGGCTTTTACCTGTATTTGTCATAGTCGGCGGAAGCATGGTCTACAAAAGTCAAATGGTCTCCTTATGTAGTTTTTAGGCTAGGTTATGTTCTATAATGCTATTTGGTAACAGTAGAAAAGAAAGTCAAACACAAATACAAATAGACTTTATAGACATTGAAAGAGAAAAGGAAAACACATGTTTGGGTGTAATAATAGATGAGGAAATGACCTGGAAATGTCATATAAAATAAAGTAGCAAGAAATGTTTCAATGATGAATAAAGCAAAATAAGTTCTGGACCAAAATTCTCTTCATATTCTCTAAAAGTAATTGATGGGCATTGGCAAACATGTACCTTTTTCCACGAAAATATTCCGATACTGTGAACAGAGTTGTCAGAACGCTGGTTTGTAATCTCTTAATAAAGTTTGACTGACCTATCTGACTGTTTTGTTGACATTCCCTTTAGCGCAGCTCCATCTAATGGATGCATAGGTGCGCCTTATAATCCGGTGCGCCTTATATATGAACAAACTTTTGAAATATGCCATTCATTGAAGGTGCGCCTTATAATCCGGTGCGCCTTATAGTGCGGAAAATACGGTACTTTGAATGTTTATTATTTCCCATTTAAGTATTACCTTGATATTTCTTAAACACGTTTGCTACGAGTGTTTCAAAAAGCACCAACTTGGCGAGTCTAAATAAAACCCTAACCCTAACACTGGTCAGATTGATAGGCACATACCTAATTGTAATATTAATAATAACCATGATCATGTTGATTACCATCATTGTGCCATGAAATGTTCATATGGTGTGGCCAGTGAATGTGTGAGTTCCATGGGGAAGGAGTGATACAGGTGGATACACGGGGAAGGAGTGATACAGGTGGATACACGGGGAAGGAGTGATACAGGTGTATATAAATCCAGGTGCCACTCACCTCTTGAGAGAGGAAAGGGATGATCTGAGCGCAGATGGCACTGAGACGCTTGACGATCTCCGCCTGTGACGGGAGGAGAGAAGGCATGTCACATATGGCAGAGTAATGAGTGCACCATGAACATATGATACACATTTACAGCACATTAGGCTTTTGCGGCATTAAAAAAAAAAAAAAACCCCACAAAAGTAACATGCCTCTAATGAGGTCGGGACAATACCAGAATGTGCATGGAATGTGGGAACAAAGAGGCAGCTTGAAGTCAGCTTTCAGCACCCTCACATTTTCTTTTTTGTCTACTCCATCTTCCTCCCCGGAGTCAGGATGTAAACCCACTGGACACTTCATTAGGTACACCTTACGCAGTTAATAATGCTTTATTATTGTACTGTACAACCACATGTTGTATTCATTTCTTGTAAAATGACTAAACAATTTTATAACGTGTCCAAAGTATATCCCGTACTTTAAGGACAATGTCAGCATTTCGGGTAATGACCAAGAATTGCACTTAGAAGTGTTGACAGCACAGCAAGTTTATATATAACACAATCCAAACACATTTTACACACATGGTCCAAAGAAAGTCAACACACACGGTCACACATAACACTTACTGAACTTTGTGGATGTTGTAACAAATCTCCAAGCACAACACTTAATTCTAAATGACACCCATTGAAATCCCCTGGAAGTCACGATGGGAACAATTCAAACCAGTCTCTCCACAATGATCCATGTGTGACACATTTGAGCTGCTTGATATTTCTGATTGATTACAAAACTTTGAAGAGGTCGTTACGAAAATGAATAAGGTAGGAGTCAAACTTTCACACACTCTAAATATCCAATTATATATATCCATTATTTTAATTAATATAACATATAGATATACATATAAATAAAATATGTGCGTATGTATGTATATATATATATATATATATATATATATATATATATATATATATGTATGTGTGGGAAAAAAATGGTTCAACAACATCCAAGACAAACAACAGCACAACTTTATCTCCTTTGATATCGAGGAATTTTACCCTTCCATCACGCAAGACCTACTGACTCAAGCACTAGACTTCGCCTCAGACTACGACTCAATCACAGGCAACGAAAGAAACATCATCATCCACGCAAAAAACTCCATCCTCATCCACAACAATACACCATGGCAAAAAAAGAACAATGCAACATTTGACGTCACTATGGGAAGTTTTGACGGAGCAGAAACGTGTGAACTCGTTGGGAGTTTCCTCCTCTCCCAGCTCGCTAGCCTCAATCTGAACCTTGGTATTTACCGTGATGACGGACTGGCAGTGTGTCGCGCCTCGCCAAGGAGCAGCGAGAATACCAAGAAGCGCATATGCCAAATTTTCAAAGAGAACGGCCTACGGATCACGATTGAAGCCAACAAGCAAACCGTCAACTTCCTTGACGTCACTTTCAACCTGAGAAATAACAGCTACCAACCATTCACGAAACCCAACACAACACTCCAATACGTGCACCATGACAGCAACCACCCACCCACCACCACGAAAAGAATACCTACCGGAATCAATAAAAGGCTATCGATGCTGTCATCTAGCAAAGCTGAATTTGACCAAGCAACCCCCCCGTACCAAAAAGCCCTTGATGAAAGCGGATACAATTTCACCCTCACCTATGAACCCACGCCAGGAAACCAGCCAAAAAAGAACAGAAAACAAAACGACATCATCTGGTACAACCCCCCATACAGCAAAAACGTCTCAACGAACATTGGACACAAATTCCTCAATCTGATTGACAAACACTTTCCCAAAGACAACACCCTAAGAAAAGTATTCAACAAGAACAACATTAAATTGAGCTACAGCTGCATGAACAATATACGACAAATCATCTCAAACCAAAACAAAACAATTGCAAATGAGCCGTCGGCCCCCAGACAGAGCGACTCCAAAACCAACAAAGGATGTAACTGTCGAAAGAAACCTGATTGCCCTCTCAACGGGGGGTGCTTACAAACATCAGTTGTCTACCAATCTAAGGTAATACGCAAGGACATTAACACATCCGACACATATGTAGGATTAACCGAGGGAGAGTTCAAAACCAGATGGAACAATCACAAGGCTTCTTTCAGGAACAAAAACCTGCGAAATACCACAGAACTCAGCAAACACATTTGGGACCTCAAAGACAATAATGTTGAATATTCAATAACATGGCAAATTCTTGCATCCAGCACACCTTACAATAGTGGTAATAAAAGATGCAACCTATGCTTGAAAGAGAAACTGTTTATTATTTACCGTCCAGACCTGTCATCCCTCAACAAGCGCAGCGAAATTGTAACAGCATGCCGCCACAGACGGAAACACCTCCTAGGTAACACATGAGCCAATCACCACGCCCCTAGGCCAGCCTGTACCCACCCACTCTGTGCCCTATATAATCCATGGTATGCGAATGCTCCCATTAAAATCTCCTGATGATTGAGGGTACCCCCCCTCATGAAACAGGCCTGTAGAGATGAAATAGTCTTGTGATTTTTTCCCCCACACATACATATATATATATATATATATATATATATATATATATATATATATATATATATATATATATATATATATATATATATATATATATATATATATATATATTGTTAAATAAATGCAAATGGAGTTATTTTAATTTGTAGTTTTTTAAAAATGTATTCAGATTGTACAGATGCATTAAATGTTGTGGCAGGGGAGTGTATAAAGATAAAAATACATATTTTGTGTCAATATAGCCACACACACACACACACACACACACACACACACACACACACACACACACACACACACACACACACACACACACACACACACACACACACACACACACACACACACACACACACACACACACACACAGAGAGAGAGAGAGAGAGCCTCTGTTGTGTGTCTAATTCTATCTGTCTGAGTGCCCTCAGCCTCATTTTGTTCTCTTCTTCCTCCAACAGCTCTCACACTGAGCCATTATTACGCTATTCACCCTCCTCTTCTTCACTGCTCTCTCATCTCTCTCTTTCTAGTTTTCCACAGTTCCTTTGCCAGACAGTTTTGATTCACCCCCGCACCAATCTTCTTCTTTTTTATTTCTCAATTATTAGCTTTCCTCTTCTGCCTTTTCATTTCTTTCTGGGCCGTTCTTCTTCTGGTTCCTTCCCACCACCGGGGGATGCTGAAAGGTGTGTGTGTGTGTGTTGGGGGGGTTGTGATAAAAAGGTTTTGGACACACAAACACACTCGTCTGTATGATGAGCCATCCTGTCAGTCATCACACACTCTTCCTCATTGCGTCATACATTTATTTATTACAGTCTATCGCACTCTTGCATGGGAAACTGCAATATTTAACAACATAACTGCATTCTATTGCACAACTAGATTCTCCTGCTGCTACATTTATCAGGAATAGGAGTAGTACTAATATTTATATTGATTAGGAGTAGTACTAATATTTATATTGATAGTGAATCATGACATCACCATTATTTGTGCCCAGGCTTGAAATGTGCAACCATGAAAAAACTGTCCAACTGAAGACATTATTTAATTCAGTGCTTCTCAAATATCTTCTGTTACACCCCACTCAAAGAAAAACACACTCTTTACTGCAGATCTGGGCAAAATGTGGTCCACGGGCCACATGTGGCCCATTAAGATTTTCCATCCGGCCCGCCGGACGTTCTACGTCATTTTGTTAGACCTTTAACATGAAAAGTGTATTTGCCATTATGATGTACAGCATACTTGCCAACCTTGAGACCTCCGATTTCGGGAGGTGGGGGGTGGGGGGTGGGGGGCGTGGTCGGGGGTGGGGCGGGGGGGCGTGGTTAAGATATATATATATAAGAAATACTTGACTTTCAGTGAATTCTAGCTATATATATATATATATATATATATATTTTATTACATATATATATATATATATATATATATATATATATATATTAGAGATGCGCGGATAGGCAATTATTTCATCCGCAACCGTATCAGAAAGTCGTCAACCATCCGCAATCCACCCGATCTAACATTTGATCAGAACCGCACCCGCCCGCACCCGCCCGTTGTTATATATCTAATATAGACGATGCAAGGCATTAGTGAGGTTATAAAGCTTTTGCCTGTTAAAGAAAGGAGACTGATCCAATGCAGCACAGACATTCGCGTGCCACGCTGTCACGACCCAGACGCACACCAGTGCGCAATCATATGGGAGCCGCGCTGAGCGCACCTCCAAGCGCGTCTCGCTGCCGGCGACGGCCGGGTATATGGGCCCGACGCTCCAGCGCCATCCATTTTCAGGGCTAGTTGATTCGGCAGGTGGGTTGTTACACACTCCTTAGCGGGTTCCAACTTCCATGGCCACCGTCCTAGCTGCTGTCTATATCAACCAGGGTGAGCCCCACCCCTTTCGTGAGCGCACTGCGCGCGGAGTGACCCCTGTTACGCGCCCCCGGCAACAGGGGTGGCGGGCAGGTAAGCTGCGCGGGCGGAGCGCGCGGAGTGACCCCTGTTACGAGCCCCCGGCAACGGGGGTGGCGGGCAGGTAAGCTGCTTACCTGCTGCGCGTGACGCCGGCCGCGGCGAAGGCGGACGAGGCGGGGTGTCGGTGCGGTGGGCACGGTGGTGACCCTGGACGTGCGTCGGGCCCTTCTCGCGGATCGCCTCAGCTACGGCTCCCGGTGGGGCCCTCTCAGGGGAAGGGGCCTCGGGGGCCTTCTCCGCTCCGTAAAAGTGTCCATCTCTTTTCTTTTTTCTTCTTCTGTTGTGGCATATGCTGCAGGTGCCTGCTCGTTTTTCGTATGTGGGTAACAACATTTAACTATGTATATATATTTCCCAATTGGTTTAACTGCCACCCGCCTGAATCTATTCAAAATCTAATTTTTTAAAATTTCAATCGCCCGACCCGACCCGACCCGACCCGCTGATAAAATCTAATTTTTAAAAAATTCATCCGCCCGATTCGCGGATAATCCGCGGACTCCGCGGTTGTGCCCGTAAACCGTGCATCTCTAATATATATATATATAAATAAATAAAATAAATACTTGAATTTCAGTGTTCATTTATTTACACATATACACACACATAACACTCATCTACTCATTGTTGAGTTAAGGGTTAACTTGTCCATCCTTGTTCTATTCTCTGTCACTATTTCAGAACACACACATTATAAAAATATACATTATAAAATCAATAAGAAAACGGGAGCTCTAATTTGGGAGTCTGAATTAGGATCAGAAGTTCCTATATAAACATTGCGCACTCACGTCGCCTTTTTGTATTGATTGCTGCAGCTGTGCACTGGATTCATTCACAAATACAAACTACAACTCACAAACACTTTAGAGTTAGGCTCCACCATCAGAATGTGTACTTAAACTTATAAAGATCAAATGGATATTATTCAGTGAGTTGATTCACCAAAACTAACCTGTTATACAGGAGGAAAAAGCACACAGGACGTTTCAATTGTTCACAGACTGGTCGCTCTCATCAGAATGACAAGACACTTTCGGTCTGCAGGTGATAGCATTCAATTGGGTTAGGGTTAGGGTTAGGGTTAGGGTTAGGGTTAGCGATCGCCGAATTGGTCCTCGCTTTCTCCCGTGTCGCTGGCTGTCGTGTCGTTTTCGTGGGTTTCGCTTGCATACGGTTCAAACCGATATGGCTCAATAGCTTCAGTTTCTTCTTCAATTTGGTTTTGGCTACCTGCCTCCACACTACAACCATCCGTTTCAATACATGCGTAATCTGTTGAATCGCTTAAGCCGCTGAAATCCGAGTCTGAATCCGAGCTAATGTCGCTATAGCTTGCTGTTCTTTCCGCCATGTTTGTTTGTGTTGGCTTCACTATGTGACGTCACAGGAAAATGGACGGGTGTATATAACGATGGTTAAAATCAGGCACTTTGAAGCTCTTTTTAGGGATATTGCGTGATGGGTAAAATTTTGAAAAAAAACTTCGAAAAATAAAATAAGCCACTGGGAACTGATTTTTAATGTTTTTAACCCTTCTGAAATTGTGATAATGTTCCCCTTTAAGATTTCACAAGAGGTTTGTTAATAAACGAATGTCCAAAACTGTTTCCGAGGACATCAATTGTGTAACCTGCCCCAGCTGGAAATAACTTCAGATAAACAAACAACAACACAACCAAATTGAAAGTTAAGCTGTCAATTTTTCTGACCGTTTCCATCCATCCATTTCCTACCGCTTGTCCGTTTCCATGTCTTATTTTCCCTGTTTCACAAGAGCACACCTGGGGTTAAAGTTTCAGGAAGTTGACATGGTTGTCAGCCTGCGTTCACGTTTGATAATGATCAGAAGAGAGGCTAACAAAGGGTGTGTGTGTGTTTGAATCAACACCATCTGGCAGCCAGCGAGCTTTCCCCTGTTTGGCAAACTGTGTTGCAATCTGGAAACAATTCAATCAGCAAGTTGCCAAACTGATTGGAGATACAAAAATGAGGCTGGGCGACGTCATGTTAGCAACTGTGAAGAGTTTACCTTTGGCAAGGCAAGGCAAGGCAGCTTTAATTACACACGCATTCATTAGACTAAGTTCAGACTAAGTAGTGATTTCACTTGGATTTTACTGACGTCACGCCCATTGAATATGCGTGGTGGTCAAGCTAGCTCTGTTCCCAATGGGTACTAGGCGCCATTTAGCCTTTCTCAAAGAAAAAACGCACTATGATTGTGTTGTTTTCGGCAGTGTGAATCGTTCAAATCGTGAAAAGGATCAAAGTTTCTTCAGAGTTCCTCGAGAGGTCATCAAAAAGGGCGGAAGAGTGCAAGATTTTGCCAAACAACGATGAGAGAAGTTCACACACTCCAGTCCAAGGTATCAGAGTGGAAGAAGTTAGCAGTGATCACTTCATTAAAGGTTTGTTTGACACATTTGATATTGTTTGTATTTCTTAAACTCATGTTTGCTACGAGTGTTTCAGAAAGCACCAACTTGGCGAGTCTAAATAAAATACATCAAATGTGAGAAAAACCTAAAAGAGTTAAGTTTTTACCAAAGGCAGCAATTATAAATGAATCTTTCAGCACATACACTATGTTGACATCTATAGTTATATTTTGATAAACAATCATAAATGAATCTTTCAGCACATACACAATGTTGACATCTATAGTTATATTTTGATAAACAATCATAAATGAATCTTTCAGCACAAACACAATGTTGACATCTATAGTTATATTTTGATAAACAATCATAAATGAATCTTTCAGCACATACACAATGTTGACATCTATAGTTATATTTTGATAAACAATCATAAATGAATCTTTCAGCACATACACAATGTTGACATCTATAGTTATATTTTGATAAACAATCATAAATGAATCTTTCAGCACATACACAATGTTGACATCTATAGTTATATTTTGATAAACAATCATAAATGAATCTTTCAGCACATACACAATGTTGACATCTATAGTTATATTTTGATAAACAATCATAAATGAATCTTTCAGCACATACACAATGTTGACATCTATAGTTATATTTTGATAAACAATCATAAATGAATCTTTCAGCACATACACAATGTTGACATCTATAGTTATATTTTGATAAACAATCATAAATGAATCTTTCAGCACATACACAATGTTGACATCTATAGTTATATTTTGATAAACAATCATAAATGAATCTTTCAGCACATACACAATGTTGACATCTATAGTTATATTTTGATAAACAATCATAAATGAATCTTTCAGCACATACACAATGTTGACATCTATAGTTATATTTTGATAAACAATCATAAATGAATCTTTCAGCACATACACAATGTTGACATCTATAGTTATATTTTGATAAACAATCATAGATTAATATTTCAGCACATACACAATGTTAACATCTATAGTTTTATTTTGATACACAATCATAAATGAATCTTTCAGCACATACACAATGTTGACATCTATAGTTATATTTTGATCAACAATCATAAATGAATCTTTCAGCACATACACAATGTTGACATCTATAGTTATATTTTGATAAACAATCATAAATGAATCTTTCAGCACATACACAATGTTGACATCTATAGTTATATTTTGATAAACAATCATAAATGAATCTTTCAGCACATACACAATGTTGACATCTATAGTTATATTTTGATCAACAATCATAAATGAATCTTTCAGCACATACACAATGTTGACATCTATAGTTATATTTTGATAAACAATCATAAATGAATCTTTCAGCACAAACACAATGTTGACATCTATAGTTATATTTTGATAAACAATCATAAATGAATCTTTCAGCACATACACAATGTTGACATCTATAGTTATATTTTGATAAACAATCATAAATGAATCTTTCAGCACATACACAATGTTGACATCTATAGTTATATTTTGATAAACAATCATAAATGAATCTTTCAGCACATACACAATGTTGACATCTATAGTTATATTTTGATAAACAATCATAGATTAATATTTCAGCACATACACAATGTTGACATCTATAGTTATATTTTGATAAACAATCATAAATGAATCTTTCAGCACATACACAATGTTGACATCCATAGTTATATTTTGATAAACAATCATAAATGAATCTTTCAGCACATACACAATGTTGACATCTATAGTTATATTTTGATAAACAATCATAAATTAATCTTTCAGCACGTACACAATGTTGACATCTATACTTATATTTTGATAAACAATCATACCGTATTTTTCGGACTATAAGTCGCAGTTTTTTTTCATGGTTTGGCCGGGGGTGCGACTTATACTCAGGAGCGACTTATGTGTGAAATGATATAAAATATCAAATAATACTATTGATATCGGGGGTGGATGAGATCCGCCCGGAGTTCCTTAAGGCTCTGGATGCTGTAGGGCTGTCTTGGTGGACAAGACTCTGCAGCATCGCGTGGACATCGGGGGCGGTACCTCTGGATTGGCAGACCGGGGTGGTGGTTCCTCTCTTTAAAAAGGGAAACCGGAGGGTGTGTTCTAACTATCGTGGGATCACACTCCTCAGCCTTCCCGGTAAGGTCTATTCAGGTGTACTGGAGAGGAGGCTACGCCGGATAGTGGAACCTCGGATTCAGGAGGAACAGTGTGGTTTTGGTCCTGGTCGTGGAACTGTGGACCAGCTCTATACTCTGGGCAGGGTCCTTGAGGGTGCATGGGAGTTTGCCCAACCAGTCTACATGTGTTTTGTGGACATGGAGAAGGCATTCGACCGTGTCCCTCGGGAAGTCCTGTGGGGAGTGCTCAGAGAGTATGGGGTAACGGACTGTCTTATTGTGGCAGTCCGCTCCCTGTATGATCAGTGTCAGAGCTTGGTCCGCATTGCCGGCAGTAAGTCGGACACGTTTCCAGTGAGGGTTGGACTCCGCCAAGGCTGCCCTTTGTCACCCATTCTGTTCTGAACTTTTATGGACAGAATTTCTAGGCGCAGTCAAGGCGTTGAGGGGATCTGGTTTGGTGGCTGCAGGATTAGGTCTCTGCTTTTTGCAGATGATGTGGTCCTGATGGCTTCATCTGGCCAGGATCTTCAGCTCTCACTGGATCGGTTCGCAGCCGAGTGTGAAGCGACTGGGATGAGAATCAGCACCTCCAAGTCCGAGTCCATGGTTCTCGCCCGGAAAAGGGTGGAGTGCCATCTCCGGGTTGGGGAGGAGATCTTGCCCCAAGTGGAGGAGTTCAAGTACCTCGGAGTCTTGTTCACGAGTGAGGGAAGAGTGGATCGTGAGATCGACAGGCGGATCGGTGCGACGTCTTCAGTAATGCGGACGCTGTATCGATCCGTTGTGGTGAAGAAGGAGCTGAACCGGAAGGCAAAGCTCTCAATTTACCCGTCGATCTACGTTCCCATCCTCACCTATGGTCATGAGCTTTGGGTTATGACCGAAAGGACAAGATCACGGGTACAAGCAGCCAAAATGAGTTTCCTCCGCCGGGTGGCAGGGCTCTCCCTTAGAGATAGGGTGAGAAGCTCTGTCATTCGGGGGGAGCTCAAAGTAAAGCCGCTGCTCCTCCACATCGAGAGGAGCCAGATGAGGTGGTTCGGGCATCTGGTCAGGATGCCACCCGATCACCTCCCTTGGGAGGTGTTTAGGGCACGTCCGACCGGTAGGAGGCCACGGGGAAGACCCAGGACACGTTGGGAAGACTATGTCTCCCGGCTGGCCTGGGAACGCCTCGAGATCCCCCGGGAGGAGCTGGACCAAGTGGCTGGGGAGAGGGAAGTCTGGGCTTCCCTGCTTAGGCTGCTGCCCCCGCGACCCGACCTCGGATAAGCGGAAGAAGATGGATGGATGTTTGACTCATTTCACTTGATCAAACATGTTCTAAAATTCCACTACAAAATAAAAGTTTGAATGATTCATGCTGGTATCGCATCGATTAATTTGGGTATGGAACAATTTAATTAATTTGGGTATGGAACAATACTCAAGCCTCCGATATTGTTATCACATAGGACAGGGGTCGGCAACCCGCGGCTCTAGAGCCGCATGCGGCTCTTTAGCGCCGCCCTAGTGGCTCTCTGGAGCTTTTTCAAAAATGTATGAAAAATGAAAAAAGATGAGGGGGGAAAAAAAATCTATTTTTTGTTTTAATATGGTTTCTGTAGGAGGACAAACATGACACAAACCTCCCTAATCGTTACAAAGCACACTGTTTATATTAAACATGCTTCACTGATTCGAGTATTTGGCGAGCGCCGTTTTGTCCTACTAATTTTTGCTGTCCTTGAACTCACCATAGTTTGTTTACATGTATAACTTTCTCCGACATTCTAGGACGTGTTTTATGCCACTTCTTTTTCTGTCTCATTTTGTCCACCAAACCTTTAAGGTTGTGTATGAAAGGTGAGTTTTGTTGATGTTATTGACTTGTTGGAGTGCTAATCAGACATATTTGGTCACTGCATGACTGCAAGCTAATCGATGCTAACATGCTATTTAGGCTAGCTATATGTACATATTGCATCATTATGCCTCATTTGTAGCTATATTTGAGCTCATTTAGTTTCCTTTAAGTCATCTTAATTAGGGCCCGCATGGCCCATTGTATAAGGACTCCCACAGGGAGTCCTTATACAATGGGTCATAAGGACCTATTGAATTTGTAAGGTTTTATTCTTTATTATTCTTTATTCTTCCGCCACCTCTTTGAGCACTAATTTGACCCACTTAACATGCTTCAAAACTCACCATATTTGACCCACACATCAGGACCTGCGAAAATTGTCTTTTAATAAAAAAAACGAACCACAAAACTCAAAATTGCGCTCTAGCGCTCCCTAGGGGGAAAAAAACTAGACTGCCTATATCTCCCACTAGGAAGATCGGAGAGACATGAAACAAAAACCTCTATGTAGGTCTGACTTAGACCTAGTTTTCATAATTGTATATCATCGGGCAGAAATCAACAGGAAGTTGGCAATTCCCCCTTCAAGACAAAAAAGTACTAAAAACAGTCACTTTTGCCTCTTTGAGCTGTAATTTGACCCCCTTAACACGCTTCAAAACTCACCAAACTGAACGCACACATCAGGACTGGGAAAAATTGCGATCTAATGAAAAAACCTAACCCCAAATCTCAAAATTGCGCTCTAGAGCAATTTTTGAATAAAACGGAGAAAAAACTGCTCCTCGGAAGAAAAAAATGACAAAACTGCCTGTAACTCCCACTGGGAAGATCGGAGAGACAGGAAACAAAAACCTCTCCGTAGGTCTCACTTAGACCTACATTTCATAAATTGACAACCCCCAGCAAAAATCTACAGCAAGTTTGCTATTCCCCCTTCAACACAACATTTTTGTAAAAAACGGTCTCCTTTCTTCAAACATTATCTCCTCTGAGCGTGTTTGTCGTTTCGGCTTCAAACTAACACCGGAGAGAGATTGAACCCTTCTAATTGAAAGTTAGCGAAAGAGTTTTGATACCGGCTCCGGTTTTGATTTTATGACCCTTCAAAGAGCCGCATGCTGCTGTTTTTTCAAGAAGGCTGCTTAAAAGCAGGAAGCACCAGCGTGCCCACACAATGCAGACAAGGTAGGTACACTAAACAAAAGTATTGGGACAATTCGGACTAAAAGTAGACAAAAGTATTGGGACACTTATGACGAAAACTGAACAAAAGTATTGGGCCACTTAGGACTACCACTGGACACACGTATTGGGACACCTACACTGGACAAAAGTATTGGTAAACTTAGGACTACAACTTGCCAAAAGTATTGGGACACTTGGGACTAAAGCTGGACAAAAGTATTGGGACACTTAGGACTCGCACCTGCCAAATATGCGGGGCCGACCAACGCTGCTTGCAGCTTTAATTCAATTTATATCTCATGACACACTATCTGTATGTAATATGGCTTTTAATTTTTTGCGGCTCCAGAAAGATTTGTTTTTGTATTTTTGGTCCAATATGGCTCTTTCAACATTTTGGGTTGCCGACCCCTGACATAGGAAGAGAAAAAATTCAGGACACCTCAAATACAATGATGATATTTTGCTGCAGCAATGATATTGCAAATGATATTGAAGTTGTTCCAAGCTTAGTAGAAAAGGATCAGCTTTTATGAAGACATGAGGACCGTGCAGTGAGCACTATAATAAAAGTGAGCTGGGCTCAAAGCACGTCAGGTGTCACAAAGGACACAAGCACAGAGTCTGTCCTCAACCATGGGATGGAGGAAGGAAGCGATCCAGAGAGCAGAAGGCTGGATAAACACCTGAGGGCTGATACGCTGCCAACTGGCGACAGAGAGAGAGAGAGAGAGACTTGAAGTGAATTAGAGATACAAACTAGGTGAGAAAACAAAAGTGTAGCAGCTTTTATTTCAAAAAGGACAAAAGGATCCCTTTGTATCCTTTTTCAAAATGCAAGAAAGGAGGAAGGTTATGAGAAGGTGGCGAGGAAGAGGACAGAATGTTCTTTGGTATAAATCATCATGTCAGCGCCTGACACACGCTTCTTGTCGGCTTATTGATTAGATGATCAGCATCTCTGCAAAATGTTGATATGATCAGTAGGGCTGGGCAATGTGGCTGACAACTATCACAATATCCATAATTATTGATATTCTTTATGACCCGTGGAAAATATGGAGCAGGAAAAGAATATTAAATGCAAACATTTCTATTTCAAATGTAACCTTCGTCTGATTGGAATCTAAGGCTGAAACGACGCGTCGACGTAGTCGACGTCATCGGTTACGTAAATACGTCGACGCCGTTTTTGTGCGTCGGCGCGTCGCATATTTACGTCACACTACTGTCATGGCGGAGCGCAAAGCAGACGATGCGAGCGAGGGGAAAAAAGCACGCCAAAAGTCGTCAAAAGTGTGGGAGTATTTCAATAAACGGCCTAATAATGTTGTTGTATGCACACTGTGTCGAGCGGAAATGGCCTATCATAGCAGCACAACGGCTATGAACGAACATTTGAAAAGAAAACCCCCGACAGCGTTCTTGCCATCACCATCAACAAGTCAATCGTCCGCGTGCGTATACGTTGTCATTATTACACAAAAACATGAATGTGTCATTTGTATCTGCGTTGTAGATTCATAAACTAAAGCACCGTTTGCTCTGAGAGGCGCGTTTGGCGTGCCTGTTCAGTGTTTACAAAGACGCGCTCCTCTTTAACGCTGTGGAGAGGCGGCGGCGGCGGCGAGCGAGCGGCGAGGCGGGGCGCGCCGGGAGCGACGCCGCAAGAGACAGGGGACGACGAGCGAGCGAGGAAGAGGAGCTGAAAAGCGAGGAAAGAAAGAGAAAAGAGTTGGAAGAGAAAAGACTTTGTGTAAAATTAGAAGATTGTAAACCTGGCAAAGCCGTCTGGCGTTCAGTCTGTCGGTCCTGAAAACCCCACGGCACAAGACGTGTCACAAACGCTAACGTTAATTAGTTGTGCAAATACCTTTTACAACATTAACAGTTACATATACTATGTACAAACGAACAATTAACTTTCACTTTAATCATACTATCATTGTTGTGTTATTAAGCAAAATAAGCAATACTTTTACTTTTGTTGAAATGTTTACACTGTACACTTTTTTGTATTGGATGTTTAGCTTTATTTTTGCACATTTTAGCAAATAAGCAATACTTTTACTTTTGTTGAAATGTTTACACTGTTACAGAATATTTCCGTTTTGCACTTTTTTGTATTGGATGTTTATCTTTATTTTTGCACATTTTAAAGCAAAATAAGCAATACTTTTACTTTTGAAATGCTTATACTATTGCAGAATATTAAGATTTGCACTGGATGTTTACTTTTATATTTGCACATTAAAAAGCAAATAAGCTACTTTTAATTTTGTTAAATGTTAAAAGTTTTAAATGTTTACATTGTTACAGAATATTTTGTCATGTTGTTGTCAATGTTGACTGAGTGGCCATACTTTTTTTTTTGTAAATAAAAGCCATGCCTTTTGAAAAAAACTGGCCTACATTTATTTTTTCCTCTTCATTTTAAATTAAAAAAAAAATCGGTAAAAGGAAAAATAATCTATAGATTAATCGAAAAAAATAATCTATAGATTAACCGATTAATCGAAAAAAATAATCTATAGATTAATCGATAGAAAAATAATCGTTAGCTGCAGCCCTATTGGAATCCCTCAGCTATCAAGGCAGAAAGGAAAGGAAAAGTCAACACTCAATGTAAAATAACATTGAAAGTTAAAATGAAAAGTAAAAAATATGCTTGAGAAAGTGTAAGAAAAACTACTGAAAAGAACCGCAGGTTTAGTGCCAGGAAGTTACAGCTGTGCTCTAAAGGGTGAGCACGGCTAAGGTGGTGTGGTGTAACTGGTCTTGATGGGGACGAGCTCCTTGCATCATTTATAGACCACATTGCTCTGACTCCGGTCAAAAAACTTTTCCTCTTTTCCTCCTCTTTTATCCACTATTTCTTCACTTTGACTTTCTCTTCTCACTCCATGCAAAGAATTAACCGCGAGACAACAAGATGGGGCAACCTCAGACAAAACTTTTTGTTTCTTTGGTTGTTTTGTATCTTCTGCTATGATAGCGCTCACATTCTTCTTCTTCTTCTTTTTAGTTTCCTGGCGGCACGCAACGACTTCCGTCTTTTTAACGAATGAGGGAAGGGAGACTGACGTATGCTGGAAAGCATTTGTAGTTGTTTTCACCTAGAACAGGGGTCGGCAACCCTAAATGTTGAAAGAGCCATATTGGACCAAAAATAAAAAAAATAAAAAATCTGTCTGGAGCCGCAAAAAAATTGAAGCCTTATATAAGTGTTATAATGATGGAAACACATGACGTAAGTGTCTATATTCGCCTATTATCAAAGGTTGACAGAATTTTTGTATTTTTATTTTTATTCTACATATTTTTGCAACATTGGCAATCATTAGTAAAATGGAAGCTTCTCACAGGATGAGATAACTTCTGGAAATGACTGGCTCAGAATGGCCAAAGGTACAGATGTGTGTGTCCAAGTTTAAGGAAACGACAGGCTGTCTTCTTCTAATGGACTTATTACAATCTTTGCAAGCTGGGTAACGTTTACTGTGGTCTGGAACAACAAGGCACACAAACTACTATGAGAAATGCAGCCGATATTACCGTATTTTCCGCACCATAAGGCGCCCTGGGTTATAAGCCGCGCCTTCAATGAACGGCATATTTCAAAACTTTGTCCACCTATAAGCCGCCCCGTGTTGTAAGCCGCATCTAACTGCGCTAAAGGAATGTCAAAAAAACAGTCAGATAGGTCAGTCAAACTTTAATAATATATTAAAACCAGCGTGATGTGGGCGCGCATGGAGTCGTATATCAACATGGACGGAGCTGCGTGAAGAAAGCCACCCGGCCTCTTCGCGTAAACTTAAACTTACCTTAACCACTCGCTCATCTTTTCTTCATCCATCCCTTCGAGTTAGCTTTTATGATGACGCCGGCTGGAAAGGTCTCTTTTGGCAAGGTCTTCCTTTTGAATATCACCATGGGTGGAAGTTTCTGGCCATTAGCATGGCAAGCTAGAACCACAGTGAAGGATGACTTCTCATTCCCTGTGGTGCGAATATTCACCGTACGTGCTCCCGTTGTATCCACAGTGCGGTTCACAGGAATATCAGTTGCTGTGAAATAGTAATCCGTGTGCGGATGGAGAGATTGCGTCTTTTCATGAACCGGATCCCTGTCGCTTAGTAGGAGCCATTTTGTGGTCTTTACAGATGTAAACACACAAAGGAAATGAAACGTACGGTAATATCCGCGCGCTTTTTCTTCTTCTACGCGGGCGGGTGGTTGCTTACAGTAGAAGAAGAAGCGCTTCCTGTTCTATGGGGGCGGGTGCTTACCTTGGCGGTTGCTTGCGTAGAAGAAGAAGCGCTTCCTGTTCTACCGGGAAAAAAGATGGCGGCTGTTTACCGTAGTTACGAGACCGAAACTTTATGAAAATGAATCTTAATATTAATCCATATATAAAGCGCACCGGGTTATAAGGCGCACTGTCAGCTTTTGAGAAAATTTGTGGTTTTTAGGTGCGCCTTATAGTGCGGAAAATACGGTACGTACAGATAATGTGTCATGAGCTCAATGAGCTCAAATATAGCTACAAATGAGGCATAATGATGCAATATGTACACACAGCTAGCCTAAATAGCATGTTAGCATGGATTAGCTTGCAGTCATGGATTAACTAAAGCACTGCAGCAAATCAATAAAATCAACAAAGCTCACCTTTGTGCATTCACGCAGAGCATAAAAATGTTTGGTGGACAAAATGACACAAGAAAGGAGTGGCATAAAACACGTCTTTCTGTGGCAGCATCGGAGAAAGTTGTACATGTAAACAAACTACGATGAGTTCAAGGATCGCTGAAATCAGTAGGACAAAACGGTGCTTGCCAAATCCTCTCATCAGTGAAGCATGTTTAATATAAACAGTTGGATTTACAACAATTAGGAAGGTTTGTGTCATGTTTGTTCTCCTACAGAAAATAAACAAAAATTAATGGTTTTTTTTTACACATCTCTGAAGATGTCCAGAGAGCCACTAGGGCGGCTCTAAAGAGCGCGGATGGTTCTTTTCCTCTTTGTTCCAGAGGACACGACGTCCACAGTTTCCAAAAAACAATTAAAATGTGGACTGGTCAGACCACAGAACACTTTGCTACTTTGCATCAGTTGTTGATAAATGGCTTTGACTTTGCATAGTAGAGCTTTAACTTGCACTTACAGATGTAGCGACCGACCGTAAATACCGACAGTGGTTTTCTGAAGTGTTCCTGAGCCCATGTGGTGATATCCTTTACACACGGATGTCGCTTTTTTGATGCAGTACCGCCTGAGGGATCCAAGGTCACGGGCTTTCAATGTTGGTTTTCAGCCTTGCTGCTTACGTGGTTTTGGGTTCATGCGGACCTGAGTGACGTGTTGACAGCCTGTTCACACGTCCGCTTTTCCACAATATAAACAGCTAATTATGGAGGGCGAGTTCTTGGTTTCTTATGTGGGTTTATTGTTAGGCAGTTTCATTAACGTCCTCCCAGCGCGGTAACAACACACAACAACAGCAGTCAAGTTTTCGTCTACCTACCGTAAAGCAGTTCGTCTGCCGTAAACAGCAATGTTGTGACACTTTTAAACAGGACAATACTGCCATCTACTGTACATGCATATGTGACCCACCCATAATGTGTCACATTTTTGTGTTGATTTATGTATTTTATTTTGTGGTTTGAATTCGTTTTTGGAGCTGTCATTACACATTTATCAGTATTCACATTGGTCAGTAGGGGGCAGTAGGGCGTTTCTTCCCAATTGAATGCTATCACCTGCAGACCGGAAGTGTCTTGTCATTCTGATGAGCGCGACCAGTCTGTGAACAATTGAAACGTCCTGTGTGCTTTTTCCTCCTGTATCACAGGTTAGTTTTGGTGAATCAACTCACTGAATAATATCCATGTGATCTTTATGAGTTTAAGTACACATTCTGATGGTGGAGCCTAACTCTAAAGTGTTTGTGAGTTGTAGTTTGCATTTGTGAATGAATCCAGTGCACAGCTGCAGTAATCGATACAAAAAAGGCGACGTGAGTGCGCAATGTTTATATAGGAACTTCTGATCCTAATTCAGACTCCCAAATGAGAGCTCCCGTTTTCTTATTGATTTTATAATGTATATTTGTATAATGTGTGTGTTCTGAAATAGTGACAGAGAATAGAACAAGGATGGACAATTCAACCCTTAACTCAACAATGAGTAGATGAGTGTTATGTGTGTGTATATGTGTAAATAAATGATCACTGAAATTCAAGTGTTTCTTTTATTTATTTATATATATATATATATATATATATATATATATATATATATATATATATATATATATATATATATATATATATATATATATATATATATATATATATATATATTGCTAGAATACACTGAAAGTCAAGTATTTCTTATATATATATATCTTAACCACGCCCCCGCCCCACCCCCGACCACGCCCCCCACCCCCCACCTCCCGAAATCGGAGGTCTCAAGGTTGGCAAGTATGTGTTATGAACATATTTGATGAAGGTTGAAAAGTTACTTAGTGCTGCTTTAAAACAGTTCAATGCACAAAGATTAATATTTATTTCATGTTTTTCTTTACCATGAAAATGGACGTTCTGCCTAACCTGACCACACGACCCTATCACACACGGAGTATGGAGAGTTTTTAAAAAGACAATTATCATGATTGAACACGTGCATAAGTCAAAAGCACAAGTTTGTGAGGTCTCAACAGCGAACAAGCAACATGAAGCCACTTGCCAATATGAAGAATCCAAACTATGCCATGCAAATCAGCAGAACAGACACTTGCTCAAGAAGTGCTGAAAACCAAATAAGACTCATCCTCTGCGGACAATCACTTCCTCATCAGGTCCTTCTGAGGTTTCTAGTTTGTGTGCTGTGGCATTGACTGCAGGGCCATTTGAAACATAAAAACACCACCTCGCTGCAACACCACGTGATTGATTTATGCCTCTCACCGACAACCTTGGTCCGGATAAAAAAAAACAAAAATAAACTCTTGAATCCAATCTAATATTACACGTTATTTATGCAGCAACTCTTGTGGAAGTAAAATCATTCAAAGCACAAACAAAAACACTCTTAATTTGTTTCTGCAGAATGTTGCTCTGTAGAAATAAGGCTGAATGGACTACAACCTTATCTATAAATATGATATATATATATATATATATATATATATATCCATCCATCCATTTTCTACCGCTTATTCCCTTTTGGGGTCGCGGGGGGCGCTGGAGCCTATCTCAGCTACAATCGGGCGGAAGGCGGGGTACACCCTGGACAAGTCGCCACCTCATCGCAGGGCCAACACAGATAGACAGACAACATTCACACTCACATTCACACACTAGGGACCATTTAGTGTTGCCAATCAACCTATCCCCAGGTGCATGTCTTTGGAGGTGGGAGGAAGCCGGAGTACCCGGAGGGAACCCACGCAGTCACGGGGAGAACATGCAAACTCCACACAGAAAGATCCCGAGCCCGGGATTGAACCCAAGACTACTCAGGACCTTCGTATTGTGAGGCAGATATTATAATACTTGACTTTCAGTGAATTCTAGCTATATATATATATATATATATATATATATATATATATATATATATATATATCTTTATAAATAAATAAGAGAAATACTTGAATTTCAGTGTTCATTTATTTACACATATACACACACATAACACTCATCTACTCATTGTTGAGTTAAGGGTTGAATTGTCCATCCTTGTCAACATTGCAACTTTTTCTCCTTACATTTCACCTGTTTGCTCTTTTATTCCACCTTTTTATGTTTTTGGGCTTTTTTTTGTAATTATTATTATTATTATTATTTTTTTAAATAGTATTTTGAGAATGTGCCGCAGGCCATTGTGGGCCCCAGATGGCCCCCCGAGCCGCATTTTGGACACCCCTGTTGTAATGAGACACTAATCAGCATCTTCTTTCCTCCTCTCCACTCTCTCTCTCTTTGCAATCTGCGTCTCTTTAAGTCCTTTAACCCTCATTTTGGATTTCTCCAGAAATGTCTCCCGAGTTCTTCTTTTCTCTTACTCTCATCCCTCTTTTTGCTCCCTTCCCTGATTCTCTCTCTCTCTCTCCCCCTCTTCCTCCTCTGGGCATCATGCCAGCTCGTCTTCCCTGGCACCATGCCACCCCCCCCCCTCTCTTGCCTGTGATTGATGGCCCTGCTGTTATGGAAGGAGAAGAAGGGAAAGAGGGAGGAAGGAGGAAAAAAGGAGGGAAGGGGAGCAAAGCATACACAAGCGCCAAAAGACACACACACCAAAGCACTGCTAACAATCTCTCTCTCACACACACACACACACACATTACACATAAATACAGCTAAACACACAAAATGAGGCACACACACACACAGAGAGAGAGAGAGAGAGAGAGAAAACGCACTCCAAACAGAGCAGAGTAGTGCACACATACACTACAAAGAGATGTGTGCAGAGCAAGCAAAGCCTCCCAGCATGAAAGCACACACACACACACACACACACACATGCACACACACAAGACAGGAGAAAGAAACATTCAGACAAAAAAATTCTGAATGACAACTCACTTCTCGCACACTTTATTGGACATTACAGCAGCTCAGTCTTTCACACAAAATGTAAGCTTTACATCATGGAAGAGGCAGGCTGCATTACATCATCGTGTTCCCGCAACATCAGCAAAATCAGATACACACACACACACACACACACACACACACACACACAACATGAATTCAAAGGCCACAACTGAGGATGCACCCACTTCTAAAAATACACACTTCTTGTACACAAAGAGATGCTTTTTTTTCTTTCTAGGGCATGTGAGCTGAGCGCGAGACCCAAATTGGGTGGTGCACCAGTGGTGGAACAAGACATCTTCACTCTCTCTCTCTCTCTCTCTCTCTGGCTGTATTATAAGTCCAGCTATTAGTCATAGCCAGAGGTGGGTAGAGTAGCCAGAAATTGTACTCAAGTAAGAGTACTGTTACTTTAGAGATTTATTACTCAAGTAAAAGTAAGGAGTAGTCACCCAAATATTTACTTGAGTAAAAGTAAAAAGTATGTTGTGAAAAAACTACTCAAGTACTGAGTAACTGATGAGTAACATACACACACATATCATATATATATATATATATATATATATATACATATATATATATATATATATACAGTATATCATTTATATTTATTTATTTTGCCGTTTTTGTTTACATGTTAAAGGTGTTTTAATGAATATACATGCATGTTTAACACATATAGATTCCTTTCTTTCATGAAGACAAGAATATAAGTTGGTGTATTACCTGATTCTGATGACTTGCATTGATTGTAATCAGACAGTAGTGATGATAGCGTCCACGTTTTCAAATGCAGGAGAAAAAAAGTTCCTCCTTTCTGTCTAATACCACATGAAAGTGGTGGGTTTTTGGCATCTTATTTGTCCAGCTTCCATATTCGTTTTTATACACTTTACAAGAAATACATTGGCGGCAAATTCCGTAACTTGCTAGCTTGTTTGCGCTGGCTTTCGGAGACTCTTATTTTGAAAGCGCAGGCGCGATGGAGCGGCACTTTTATTGTGAAGACAGGAACTGTGCAGTCAGTCTTTAGGCTTGTGACGGGATGTACGGTTGAAATAAAAAAGTGTCTTTTTTCCTTCACACTTTTGATTGATTGATTGAAACTTGTATTAGTAGATTGCACAGTACAGTACATATTCCCTACAATTGACCACTAAATGGTAACACCCCAATAAGTTTTTCAACTTGTTTAAGTCAGGTCATGTGACCGCCTGGCTCTGTTTGATTGGTCCAACGTCACCAGTGACTGCATCTGATTGGTGGAACGGAGTGAACGTCACCAGTGACTGTATTTGTTGAAACGCAGGCACTATGAAGGTCTGTCTGACAGACCAAAACAAACAAAGCGTGCATTAACAGATCGATCAAAATTAGTAGCGAGTAGCGAGCTGAATGTAGATAAAAGTAGCGGAGTAAAAGTAGCGTTTCTTCTCTATAAATATACTCAAGTAAAAGTAAAAGTACGTTGCATTAAAACTACTCTTAGAAGTACAATTTATCCCAAAAGTTACTCAAGTAGATGTAACGGAGTAAATGTAGCGCGTTACTACCCACCTCTGCTGATAATTATCACTTTCAAAACCAATACAACAGATTGTTTTTCAGTGAAGAAGTTACATTTTGGACAAAAGGAGCGCTAGATTTGCTCACCCTAACCTTCAATAAACATGCTTTATCAGTATCATACTTCAGAACACGACAAAACGTACCAATAATCCTGACTAACTCATTTTCACACACACAAACTGTAGTCTCCCTTCAGGCAGTCCATCCAGAGCCACACCTCAACACTTTTCCCCTGGGCCATCAGGCACATGATAAATGATAAATGCGCTTTTCTACCTTCAAGGTACTCAAAGCGCTTTTGACAGTATTTCCACATTCACCCATTCACACACACATTCACACACTGATGGCGGGAGCTGCCATGCAAGGCAGCTAACCAGCAGCCATCAGGAGCAAGGGTGAAGTGTCTTGCCCAAGGACACAACGGACGTGACTAGGTGGGGATTGAACCCCAGTAACCAAGATCAAAACAAGATCTGATAGCTCAGTTCCAGCTCATTTTATGACCTATTCTGTGTTATATGTGTTTTATGTTGCACCAAGACTAATTCCTAGTTTGTGAACCCGTTCTCAAACAAGGACAATAAAAACTATTCTGATTCTGATTCATTTAAAAAAAAAAAAAAAAAAAAAAAAAAAATATATATATATATATATATATATATATATATATATATATATATATATATATATATATATATATATATATATATATATATATATATATATGTATGTGTGGGAAAAAAATCACAAGACTACTTCATCTCTACAGGCCTGTTTCATGAGGGGGTTCCCTCAATCATCAGGAGATTCATTCATCCTGATGATTGAGGGGACCCCCTCATGAAACAGGCCTGTAGAGATGAAGTAGTCTTGTGATTTTTTTCCCACACATACATTTATTGCGCTCTACTACGGTATCGAGCACTATTTTTTGGATAACCTTTTTAAGACATATATATATATATATATATATATATATAGTGCTCCTGCGTTAATGTTGAATGTATCGATTTAATGTATTCATCTTTATTGAGTTTAATTTTATATTTCAGTATCAAATGGTTCAATCTGTCAAAAAATGTTTATAGTTTAAATAAGAATCTAACTTTTTTCATATTTCAGGCAAATTGATGCACTTTAAATCTTTTCTGTTACAGACTAAAAAACTATGTGACAAGAGACTTTACATCAGGGGTGCTCATTACGTCGATCGCGATCTACCGGTCGATCTCGGAGGGTGTGTCAGTCGATCACCAGCCAGGCATTAAAAAAATAGTCCTAAAAATGAGCGATCATAAATCTTCACTATGACGTCACTTGATTGACATTCACGGCACCCGAGGGTCTTCTGAGATGACGCTGGCTGCTGCCAGCTCATTAAAATGACCGACTGGAAGGCGAGAAACACTTTATTTCAACAGACTCTGGCGCCGTACCTGTCGTCAAAACTCCAAAGACCGACTGCACAGTTGCACAATAAAAGCTCTGCTTCATCCTGCCTGCGCTACCAAAATAAGAGTCTCAGAAAGCTGGCGTGCACAAGCTAGCAAGCTACGGAGTTTGCCGACAATGTATTTCTTGTAAAGTGTATACAAAGGAGTACGGAAGCTGGACAAATAAGATGCCAAAAACCAACCACTTTCATGTGGTATTGGACAGAAAGGAGGACTTTTTTTTCTCCTCCATTCGAAAATGCGGACGTTATCATCACCACTGTCTGATTCCTATGAATGCAAGTCATCACAATCAGGTAATACACCAACTTATATTCTTGTCTTCATGAAAGAAAGGAATCTATATGTGTTAAACATGCTTGTATTATCTTTAACCACCTTTAACTTGTTAACAATATTAACTATATGTGTTAAACATGCTTGTTTTATCTTTAACCACCTTTAACTTGTTAACAATATTAACTATTTGTGTTAAACATGCTTGTATTATCTTTAAACACCTTTAACTTGTTAACAATATTAATTATTTGTGTTAAACATGCTTGCATTATCTTTAACCACCTTTAACTTGTTAACAATATTAACTATTTGTGTTAAACATGCTTGTATTATCTTTAACCACCTTTAAGTTGTTAACAATATTAACTATATGTGTTAAACATGCTTGCATTATCTTTAAACACCTTTAACTTGTTAACAATATTAACTATATGAATTAAACATACTTGTATTATCATTAAACACCTTTAACTTGCTAACAAAAACATATATTTCATAAATAAGTAAATATAAATGATATATATGAATGAGGTAGATCCCCACGACTTGATCAATTGAAAAGTAGCTCGCCTGCAGAAAAAGTGTGAGCACCCCTGGTTTACATGGTGAAACCCATTATCAACATATTTAAGCTCCATTTAAAGCAGTGTGGGTGGCAAGTGGGTAGAGTGTCTTGCCCAAGGACACAGCGGGAATCGAACCTAAACCCTCATGTTGCTGCCACGTCCACTCTACCTGTTAAAGTTATTCTTTGTTATAGGTTGATGTACATTTCTTTCTTTTGTATTTTCTTGCATGTTAATAAGGTTACAATCTTATGCAGAGGTGTACTTATAACAACTTGTTTTACACAACATATACTATTAATAATCATGGTGGGGAGTGTGGGAGGGCGCAAAATGTTTTCTTCTTCCTAAGGAGGGGGGGAGTAACAGAAAATAATTGAGAAGCTCTGACCTAGACGTAGCTTGGCTGAGTCCGCTCTCAGTGCTACTGGAGTGATCTCCAAGAGCCAAAGTGCGAAGAGTCGGCAACCAGGCGTGACGTCACGTGCAACCCAGGTACCGGAACACGGCACTGTTCTATTTTACGCCTGTTAGGACTGGTGGGATTCAGTTATGGATTTGGTACCCATCCCTAGGACAGTTTATTGCTGAGTATGCGCACAATGCAAAAAACACTTCCTGTCATTTACGAATGTGCACCACCTGGGAATTTGGTACGACCAAACAGTAGGAAAAATCTGCAGTAAATAGTGAAGAACTACACTCCTAAGGCTATGTCTACACTAAGCCGGATAACCCCTTAAAAGGAATAATTATTTAGCCTAAGCCCCGTTTCAGCCACACTAAACTATTGTTTAAGGTTCCCCTCCTCGGACAAATGTTTACACGGGTAAGTGTGCTTTTAGCTTTGTGTGGACTCATTGATCATTGACAAAGTGAGTTCGGAGAGGAAGTGACGCGCCCCACACAGGAAGTGACGTCAGAAAGAACGCGCCACAGCCAGCTTCATAAAAAAGCGGTTTCGTAATTCGGAGCTAACCACTGGAAATATGGAGGTGAGTCATCCAGACATGCCCGTGTTTCTCCTTCCTCTACATGTACAGAAGCTTGTGGAGATCACACATGAATACCTTAAGAGAAAGCCATTGCAGCTATTTGGGATACAACACTTCTCAGACGGCAGGAGAACTATTACCTGGCCGTCGAGGGAAGACTAATTATGGAAAACGGCGAATGCTTTTGGACTGACAAAGTCAGTTATTGTCCGCCATGTATGTCGCGGACTCAACGTCTAGGTCCAGAGTATATAAAGTCACCAAAAAGGAATGGACATTGAAGGTGAAGGCAAAAAAGTGAGGAGAGTCCTGAGCAGATATCTAGATCCCTAGTTTGATTGATGTCAAATGTTCTTTATCACATTGTTTAGGTGTCTAATAAAGATGTGATTCATGTACAGAGGTGGGTAGTAACGCGCTACATTTACTCCGTTACATCTACTTGAGTAACTTTTGGGATAAATTGTACTTCTAAGAGTAGTTTTAATGCAACACACTTTTACTTTTACTTAAGTATATTTATAGAGAAGGAACGCTACTTTTACTCCGCTACTTTTATCTACATTCAGCTCGCTACTCGCTACTAATTTTTATCGATCTGTTAATGCACGCTTTGTTTGTTTTGGTCTGTCAGACAGACCTTCAAAGTGCCTGCCTTACTGGTGACGTTTCACTTCGTTCCACCAATCAGATGCAGTCACTGGTGACGTTGGACCAATCAAACAGAGCCAGGCGGTCACATGACCTGACTTAAACAAGTGTAAAAACTTATTGGGGTGTTACCATTTAGTGGTCGATTGTACGGAATATGTACTGTACTGTGCAATCTAATAATAAAAGTTTCAATCAATCAATCAAAAGTGTGAAGGAAAAAAGATACTTTTTTATTTCAACTGTACATCCCGTCAAAAGCCTAAAGACTGACCGCACATGAGGACGTTCCTGTCTTCACAATAAAAGTGCCGCTCCATCGCGCCTGCGCTTTCAAAATAAGAGTCTCCGAAAGCCAGCGCAAACAAGCTAGCAACCTACGGAGTTTGCCGCCAATGTATTTCTTGTAAAGTGTATAAAAACTAATATGGAAGCTGGACAAATAAGATGCCAAAAACCAACCACTTTCATGTGGTATTAGACAGAAGGAGGAACTTTTCTTCTCCTCCATTTGAAAACGTGGACGTTATCATCACTACTGTCTGATTACAATCAACGCAAGTCATCAGAATCAGGTAATACACCAACTTATATTCTTGTCTTCATGAAAGAAAGGAATCTATATGTGTTAAACATGCATGTATATTCATTAAAACACCTTTAACATGTAAACAAAAACAGCAAAATAAATACATATAAATGATATACTGTATATATCAATGTATATGTATATATATATATATATATATATATATATATATATATATATATATATATATATATATATATATATATATGAGTGTGTATGTTACTCATCAGTTACTCAGTACTTGAGTAGTTTTTTCACAACATACTTTTTACTTTTACTCAAGTAAATATTTGGGTGACTACTCCTTACTTTTACTTGAGTAATACATCTCTAAAGTAACAGTACTCTTACTTGAGTACAATTTCTGGCTACCGTATTTTCCGCACCATAAGGCGCCCTGGGTTATAAGCCGCGCCTTCAATGAACGGCATATTTCAAAACTTCAAAAAGCCGCATCTAACTGCGCTAAAGGAATGTCAAAAAAACAGTCAGATAGGTCAGTCAAACTTTAATAATATATTAAAAACCAGCGTGATGTGGGCGCGCATGGAGTCGTATATCAACATGGACGGAGCTGCGTGAAAAAAGCCACCCGGCCTCTTCGCGTAAACTTACCTTAACCACTCGCTCATCTTTTCTTCATCCATCCATCCCTTCGAGTTAGCTTTTATGATGACGCCGGCTGGAAAGGTCTCTTTTGGCAAGGTCTTCCTTTTGAATATCACCATGGGTGGAAGTTTCTGGCCATTAGCATGGCAAGCTAGAAACACAGTGAAGGATGACTTCTCATTCCCTGTGGTGCGAATATTCACCGTACGTGCTCCCGTTGTATCCACAGTGCGGTTCACAGGAATATCAAAAGTCAGTGGAACCTCGTCCATGTTGATAATGTTCTCTGGCCGGATCTTTTTTTCAGCTATCTTGTTTTTACAATATGCACGGAAAGTAGCCAGCTTTTCTTGAAAGTCTTTAGGCAGTTGCTGTGAAATAGTAGTCCGTGTGCGGATGGAGAGATTGCGTCTTTTCATGAACCGGAAACCTGTCGCCATTTTGTGGTCTTTACAGATGTAAACACACAAAGGAAATGAAACGTAATATCCGCGCGCTTCTTCTTCTTCTTCTTCTACGCGGGCGGGTGGTTGCTTACAGTAGAAGAAGAAGCGCTTCCTGTTCTATGGGGGCGGGTGCTTACCTTGGCGGTTGCTTGCGTAGAAGAAGAAGCACTTCCTCTTCTACGGGGAAAAAAGATGGCGGCTGTTTACCGTAGTTGCGAGACCGAAACTTTATGAAAATGAATCTTAATATTAATCAATATATAAAGCGCACCGGGT
>NC_084561.2:1645000-1787500 GCF_033978685.3 Nerophis lumbriciformis
TGGATCCAACATAATAGTAAGAGTCCAGTCCATAGTGGATCTAACATAATAGTGAGAGTCCAGTCCATAGTGGATCTAACATAATAGTGAGAGTCCAGTCCATAGTGGATCTAACATAATAGTGAGAGTTCAGTCCATAGTGGATCTAACATAATAGTGTGAGAGTCCAGTCCATAGTGGATCTAACATAATAGTGAGAGTCCAGTCCATAGTACATCTAACATAATAGTGTGAGAGTCCAGTCCATAGTGGATCCAACATAATAGTGAGAGTTCAGTCCATAGTGGATCTAACATAATAGTGAGAGTCCAGTCCATAGTGGATCTAACATAATAGTGTGAGAGTCCAGTCTATAGTGGATCCAACATATTAGTAAGAGTCCAGTCCATAGTGGATCTAACATAATAGTGAGAGTCCAGTCCATAGTGGGGCCAGCAGGACACCATCCCGAGCGGAGACGAGTCAGCAGCGCAGAGATATTCCCAACCGATGCACAGGCGAGCGGTCCACCCCGGGTCCCGACTCTGGACAAACCAGCACTTCTGCCCAATTTCCAGACGAACTCTTTTTGAACTATTTTATGAACCTCTTTTTGAACTATTTTACGAACTCTTTTTGAACTGACCTTTTCTGTGAATTGTTTACGAACTTTTCTGTGAACTTTTTGCGATCTTTGTCCTTTGGAAACAGCCGTGGCCAGATGGTCGGGGAGGGTCCAAAATAAAAGAAGGAGGCGTGCAATCTTTTGGCAGAGCGTGCTGAGATACTGTGCAAGGGTACAGTGTACAGACGACTCTCCTCAATATTGAGTCCAAATTGAATCCTGTCACTGTTTAATTCTTTGCCTCTTGTCTTGTTTAATAGATGTCATCAGTGTTTGAACCTTACTACGATTTTCTGTTCAAATAGAGCCAATAAGGCAATTTTTTGTGGTCCCCTTTATTTTTTAAAAGTATGAAAATACATTTTGGCACTGGTACCGATGCCAATATCACTGATTCATACCTATATACTGTATCTCCATGCTTTAGTCAAAATGTGTACATCAGCGCTCAGTGGTAGAAAAAAGAGCAATGAGTGACAGCGGGAGGAAGGAAGGCCAGCCAGCTGCTTCTTGTGTCCTCAGAGGAAAGTGCTTGGCTATCAAACAACATCCTACAATATCCTGCCTGTTCTTTCCACTGCTGCACACTGCTTTAGCTTTTTGGGGGTTTTTTTTGCAAAAGGAAATAATGGAAGTAAAAATCATCTGTTCCAGGGTGAAATTGTGGCAATCGTGAAATCTTAAATAACATTTCAACAAGCGTAAAAAGAAGTTAAATGGTAAAACACTTTGGAAAAAATGTGTTCCATTTGCATCGGTACCTCAGGATAGGAGTTTAATTGGTTCTGTGCTGCAAACCAGTGTCACATATTGTAATGCATCATCTCCTTTTAATTTTCCTGAGGGAACTCTCCTGAAGGAATCAATAAAGTACTATCTATCTATCTATCTATTAGTTCTGCTTGGACACCCCCCAAAAAGAGCACAATTTTAACGATAAGCCTCTTCTTTTTCCCCCCAAAGTTTGAGATCATTTTGATTTAATTGCGGCGAATAAGATAAATATTATTTTCCTGATTACTACCGGACACCGGCGGTGAGGGATGCCGTCAAGCTGAAGAAGGAGTCCTATCGGGTTCTTTTGGCTCATAGGACTCCTGAGGCAGCGGACAGGTACCGACAGGCCAAGCGGTGTGCGGCTTCAGCAGTTGCGGAGGCAAAAACTCGGACATGGGAGGAGTTCGGGGAAGCCATGGAAAACGACTTCCGGACGGCTTCGAAGCGATTCTGGACCACCATCCGCCGCCTCAGGAAGGGGAAGCAGTGCACTATCAACACCGTGTATGGTGAGGATGGTGTTCTGCTGACCTCGACTGCGGATGTTGTGGATCGGTGGAGAGAATACTTCGAAGACCTCCTCAATCCCACCAACACGTCTTCCTATGAGGAAGCAGTGCCTGGGGAATCTGTGGTGGGCTCTTCTATTTCTGGGGCTGAGGTTGCCGAGGTAGTTAAAAAGCTCCTCGGTGGCAAGGCCCCGGGGGTGGATGAGATCCGCCCGGAGTTCCTTAAGGCTCTGGATGCTGTGGGGCTGTCTTGGTTGACAAGACTCTGCAGCATCGCGTGGACATCGGGGGCGGTACCTCTGGATTGGCAGACCGGGGTGGTGGTTCCTCTCTTTAAGAAGGGGAACCGGAGGGTGTGTTCTAACTATCGTGGGATCACACTCCTCAGCCTTCCCGGTAAGGTCTATTCAGGTGTACTAGAGAGGAGGCTACGCCGGATAGTCGAACCTCGGATTCAGGAGGAACAGTGTGGTTTTCGTCCTGGTCGTGGAACTGTGGACCAGCTCTATACTCTCGGCAGGGTCCTTGAGGGTGCATGGGAGTTTGCCCAACCAGTCTACATGTGTTTTGTGGACTTGGAGAAGGCATTCGACCGTGTCCCTCGGGAAGTCCTGTGGGGAGTGCTCAGAGAGTATGGGGTATCGGACTCTCTGATTTTGGCGGTCCGCTCCCTGTATGATCAGTGTCAGAGCTTGGTCCGCATTGCCGGCAGTAAGTCGGACACGTTTCCAGTGAGGGTTGGACTCCGCCAAGGCTGCCCTTTGTCACCCATTCTGTTCATAACTTTTATGGACAGAATTTCTAGGCGCAGTCAAGGCGTTGAGGGGATCTGGTTTGGTGGCTACAGGATTAGGTCTCTGCTTTTTGCAGATGATGTGGTCCTGATGGCTTCATCTGGCCAGGATCTCCAGCTCTCGCTGGATCGGTTCGCAGCCGAGTGTGAAGCGACTGGGATGAGAATCAGCACCTCCAAGTCCGAGTCCATGGTTCTTGCCCGGAAAAGGGTGGAATGCCATCTTTGGGTTGGGGAGGAGACCCTGCCCCAAGTGGAGGAGTTCAAGTACCTCGGAGTCTTGTTCACGAGTGAGGGAAGAGTGGATCGTGAGATCGACAGGCGGATCGGTGCGGCGTCTTCAGTAATGCGGACGCTGTATCAATCCGTTGTGGTGAAGAAGGAGCTGAGCCGGAAGGCAAAGCTCTCAATTTACCGGTCGATCTACGTTCCCATCCTCACCTATGGTCATGAGCTTTGGGTTATGACCGAAAGGACAAGATCACGGGTACAAGCGGCCGAAATGAGTTTCCTCCGCCGGGTGGCGGGTCTCTCCCTTAGAGATAGGGTGAGAAGCTCTGTCATCCGGGGGGAGCTCAAAGTAAAGCCGCTGCTCCTCCGCATCGAGAGGAGCCAGATGAGGTGGTTGGGCATCTGGTCAGGATGCCACCCGATCGCCTCCCTCGGGAGGTGTTTAGGGCACGTCCGACCGGTAGGAGGCCACGGGGAAGACCCAGGACACGTTGGGAAGACTATGTCTCCCGGCTGGCCTGGGAACGCCTCGGGATCCCCCGGGAGGAGCTGGACGAAGTGGCTGGGGAGAGGGAAGTCTGGGCTTCCCTGCTTAGGCTGTTGCCCCCGCGACCCGACCTCGGATAAGCGGAAGAAGATGGATGGATGGATGGATGATTACTACCGCATTTTCGGTTTGTGACCAGAAGATGGCAGTTAAACATCAGAGATATGTGTAGACTGCAATATAATGGCAGTCACACATAAGAGATATGTGTAGACTGCAATATGACTCACGTAAACAACACCAACATTTTATATGTTCCATTGAAAATATAAGACATTACACACGGCGCTCAAAAATCTATCAAAATGTTTTAGTAGGACTTTGGTAAGCTATGAAGCCACACCGCTTGATGGATTGTACTGTGCTTCAACATACCAGTATTATTATGCTGTGTGTGTATAAGGTGAGACATATTATCTGGCGTTTTGTTTTGCAATATTATGCAAAATCAACTTTTCTTACCTTCTGGTACCTGCTGATGTGTATTTGGGATCTGCATAAGTACTGAATAATTGCGTGCATCCACCTTTGTAGTCCGTGCCGACACCGTAGTCGATAAGCTTCTTCTTTTTCTCTATCTTCTTTTTATGTGACATTCATCCTCCACTGATGCCATTTCTAATATAAAGTAGTGTAAAGTTCTTACTTATATCTCGCTATGGAAGCACTAAAACATACCGGTGTAGTGACTTTACATTATTCACCCAAGGAACTTTAGTTATTAGTGGTTTCCGGTCGGACGGTTTTCCACGGGACACATTTCGGGTGTTGTTGTTGCACTAGTGAGCCACGGATGAGGAGATGCTGCTCCGTTATTGATTGAAGTAAAGTCTGAATGTCTTTAAAACAGTTAGCGCCATCTTTTGACACTTCTTCCACTCCCGTCCTTGCACGCTACACCGCTACAACAAAAATGACGCGGTCCAAGTGGAGGCACGTAAATAAGACCCGCCCACAAAACGGCGCATCCTGAAGAGACTGTCAGAAAGTGAGTTGAAGATGATGTGTAAAACATTTTGAGCAAAGAACCACCATTACATGTTATGTAGACCACAAGGAAGTCTTTTACATTTAGAAAACAATTAAAATAATATGACCCCTTTAATGTGCCCTATAATCTGGTGCGCCTTATATATGAAAAACCTTTTTTTTTAATTTTTAAAATAGACCATTCATCGGCAGTGCGCCTTATAATCCGGTGCGCCCTATGGCCCGGAAAATACGGTATTTAACTCTTTAACCAAAATAGCACATTTCGTTTTCCTTTCTGCAAAAAAACATGTTTTATATCTTCTGGTGAAATGTAGTGACTTTTTTAACCCAGCAGATGGCGCCGTTATAAAACACCCTAGTATCAGTGCAGTGTCAATACAGTCAGTGAGTGTGCCACGCACTCACTAAAGCGTGATTTACCCATACTTGCCAACCCTCCCGGATTTTCCGGTAGACTCCCGAAATTCAGCGCCTCTCCCGAAAACCTCCCGGGACACATTTTATCCCAAAAATCTCCCGAAATTCAGGCGGACTCAGGTCCTCCACAATATAAAAAAGCGTGCCTGCCCAATCACGTTATAACTGTAGAATGATGGAGGGCGAGTTCTTGGTTTCTTATGTGGGTTTATTGTTAGGCAGTTTCATTAACGTCCTCCCAGCGCGGCAACAACACACAACAACAGCAGTCACGTTTTCGTCTACCGTAAAGCAGTTGGTCTGCCGTAAACAGCAATGTTGTGACACTCTTAAACAGGACAATACTGCCATCTAGTGCATTTGATGAAAGCACTTTTGTGCGTGCCACACAGCAATGCATCATCAGAGCGGGTGTTCAGCATGGTTCGAAAAATAGTGACAAGAGAATAGAACAAGGATGGACAATTCAACCCTTAACTCAACAATGAGTAGATGAGTGTTATGTGTGTGTATATGTGTAAATAAATGAACACTGAAATTCAAGTATTTATTTTATATATATATATATATATATATATATATATATATATATATATATATATATATATATATATATATATATATATATAATAAAATATATAATAAAATATATATATAATAAAATAAATATATATATATATACACTGAAATTCAAGTATTTATTTTATATATATATATATATATATATATATATATATATATATATATATATATATATAATAAAATATATAATAATATATATAATAATATATATATATATATATATATATATATATCTAGAATTCACTGAACGTCAAGTATTTCATATATATATATATATATATATATATATATATATATATAT
Organism: Nerophis lumbriciformis; assembly: GCF_033978685.3. Lineage (NCBI taxonomy): Eukaryota > Metazoa > Chordata > Actinopteri > Syngnathiformes > Syngnathidae > Nerophis > Nerophis lumbriciformis. The sequence goes on from NC_084561.2 coordinate 1,650,755, forward strand.
ACATATTAGATTTCATACATTGACATCCTTCAGCAAAAATCAACAGGAAGTTGGCAATTCCCCCTTCAAAACAAAAGTTTCGTAAAAACAGTCACTTTTGCCTCTTTGAGCTGTAATTTGACCCTCTTAACATGCTTCAAAACTCACCAAACTGGACACACACATCAGGACTGGCAAAAATTGCGATCTAACAAAAAACCCAACCCCAAAACTCAAAATTTCCCTCTAGCGCCCCCGAGGAAGAAAACACAGAGACAACTGCTCCTAGGAAGAAAACTCAAGACAAAACTGCATGTAACTTCCAGTACGAATGTCGTAGAGACATGAAACAAAAACCTCTACGTAGGTCTCACTTAGACCTAGATTTCATACATTGACATCCTTCAGCAAAAATCAACAGGACGTTGGCAATTCCCCCTTCAAAAAAAAAGTCACTTTTGCCTCTTTGAGCAGTAATTTGACCCTCTTAACATGCTTCAAAGCTCACCAAACTGGAGGGGTATATTTACAGCTAGAATTCACCAAGTCAAGTATTTTCATATATATATATATATATATATATATATATATATATATATATACATATATATATATGTCTTAATAAGGTTATCCAAAAAATAGTGCTCGATACCGTAGTAGAGCGCAATATATGTATGTGTGGGAAAAAAAATCACAAGACTATTTCATCTCTACAGGCCTGTTTCATGAGGGGGGGGTACCCTCAATCATCAGGAGATTTTAATGGGAGCATTCACATACCATGGTTTATATAGGGCACAGAGTGGGTGGGTACAGGCTGGCGTAGGGGCGTGGTGATTGGCTCATGTGTTACCTAGGAGGTGTTTCCGTCTGTGGCGGCATGCTGTTACAATTTCGCTGCGCTTGTTGAGGGATGACAGGTCTGGACGGTAAATAATAAACAGTTTCTCTTTCAAGCATAGGTTGCATCTTTTATTACCACTATTGTAAGGTGTGCTGGATGCAAGAATTTGCCATGTTATTGAATATTCAACATTATTGTCTTTGAGGTCCCAAATGTGTTTGCTGAGTTCTGTGGTATTCCGCAGGTTTTTGTTCCTGAAAGAAGCCTTGTGATTGTTCCATCTGGTTTTGAATTCACCCTCGGTTAATCCTACATATGTGTCGGATGTGTTAATGTCCAAACCTGATTGCCCCCTCAACGGGGGGTGCTTACAAACATCAGTTGTCTACCAATCTAAGGTAATACGCAAGGACATTAACACATCCGACACATATGTAGGATTAACCGAGGGTGAATTCAAAACCAGATGGAACAATCACAAGGCTTCTTTCAGGAACAAAAACCTGCAAAATACCACAGAACTCAGCAAACACATTTGGGACCTCAAAGACAATAATGTTGAATATTCAATAACATGGCAAATTCTTGCATCCAGCACACCTTACAATAGTGGTAATAAAAGATGCAACCTATGCTTGAAAGAGAAACTGTTTATTATTTACCGTCCAGACCTGTCATCCCTCAACAAGCGCAGCGAAATTGTAACAACATGCCGCCATAGACGGAAACACCTCCTAGGTAACACATGAGCCAATCACCACGCCCCTAAGCCAGCCTGTACCCACCCACTCTGTGCCCTATATAAACCATGGTATGTGAATGCTCCCATTAAAATCTCCTGATGATTGAGGGAACCCCCTCATGAAACAGGCCTGTAGAGATGAAATAGTCTTGTGATTTTTTTTCCCACACATACATATATTGCGCTCTACTACGGTATCGAGCACTATTTTTTGGATAACCTTATTAAGACATATATATATATATATATATATATATATATATATATATATATATATATATATATATATATATATATATATATATATATATGAAATACTTGACTTGGTGAATTCTAGCTGTAAATATACCCCTCCCCTTTTAGCCACGCACCCAACCACGCCCCCGTCCCACCCCAACCACGTCCACCCCCACTCCCCTCCCCCCACCTCCCGAAATCGGAGGTCTCAAGGTTGGCAAGTATGGATTTACCCATCACTATCATTTACAATCATCAGCGCTGTTAATGAGCAGTTTGCTCCACGACGCTATAAGAACTTTGGTTCTGAAGCTGCTGTGTTGTGCAATATCCTTGTTCATAAACGAGCATCTTTAAGTTGCACAAGTAACAGCTACTTTCCAATTAGCGCCCCGGGCTGTAATGACAGCATTTACGGTAACCTAACGATAAAAAAATATATTACTCTAGGTTATTAATGGATTCAAATTAAAGAGCAAGTTTTACTTCCAGACGGAGAGCAAACGCTAGTAAAATAGAATAAGACCATCTAATAGTCATGTGAAACACGTTCCCACCTGTTAAATTGTCTCGGGGCCATTTGGGAAGGTTTTATGAGGGCAGACAGAAAGAATTTAAGTCTCGGGCATTCAAATAAAAAACAAAAAAGGGGAAAAAAAAAGGAATGGCTTTTTGGGAATAAATGATGATGAAATGACATGACATAAATGGAAAATGTTAACAGTATCTTGAAGAGCCAAATGATCTTTATTTCATTTCTTATGATATCAATGTTGAATAGCATGTTTTATCAGTGTCATAATGAATGAATAGTAGTAAAAGTGATTTGTATAAGCAGCCCTGTCAGCATAATGTACAAAAGCTGGATCATGTTTGCTGTTTACTAAAAAAAAAGAAAGAAGAAGAGTATACACGAGGCTGCAGCTATTGAATATTTTAGCAATGGGCTATTCTACTGAAAATGTCAAGCAATCAGATAAAAAAAAAGTTGTAATTTAAAAGCAGTTATAAATACAAAAGGAAAGAAAAGATATGTAATTAAACCACTCCAATCCAAATCACTCTCTCGGAGTGTCTGCTCGGACTGGGCGGTGTGGCTTGAAACTGTATCACAATACAAGGTCCATATTGATAATTATAGATATTTTTTTATGGCCTATCGAAAAAAGGACCAGCAGAAAATGATATTAAATGGCTAAATTTTTCGGCGGCGGATAGTCGAACCTCGGATTCAGGAGGAACAGTGTGGTTTTGGTCCTGGTCGTGGAACTGTGGACCAGCTCTATACTCTGGGCAGGGTCCTTGAGGGTGCATGGGAGTTTGCCCAACCAGTCTACATGTGTTTTGTGGACTTGGAGAAGGCATTCGACCGTGTACCCCGGGAAGTCATGTGGGGAGTGCTCAGAGAGTATGGGGTATCGGACTGTCTGATTTTGGCGGTCCGCTCCCTGTATGATCAGTGCCAGAGCTTGGTCCGCATTGCCGGCAGTAAGTCGGACACGTTTCCAGTGAGGGTTGGACTCCGCCAAGGCTGCCCTTTGTCACCCATTCTGTTTATAACTTTTATGGACAGAATTTCTAGGCGCAGTCAAGGCGTTGAGGGGATCTGGTTTGGTGGCTGCAGGATTAGGTCACTGCTTTTTGCAGATGATGTGGTCCTGATGGCTTCATCTGGCCAGGATCTTCAGCTCTCACTGGATCGGTTCGCAGCCGAGTGTGAAGCGACTGGGATGACAATCAGCACCTCCAAGTCCGAGTCCATGGTTCTCTCCCGGAAAAGGGTGGAGTGCCATCTCCGGGTTGGGGAGGAGATCTTGCCCCAAGTGGAGGAGTTCAAGTACCTCGGAGTCTTGTTCACGAGTGAGGGAAGAGTGGATGGTGAGATCGACAGGCGGATCGGTGCGGCGTCTTCAGTAATGCGGATGCTATATCGATCCGTTGTGGTGAAGAAGGAGCTGAGCCGGAAGGCAAAGCTCTCAATTTACCGGTCGATCTACGTTCCCATCCTCACCTATGGTCATGAGCTTTGGGTTATGACCGAAAGGACAAAATCACGGTTACAAGCAGCCCAAATGAGTTTCCTCCGCCGGGTGGCGGGTCTCTCCCTTAGAGATAGGGTGAGAAGCTCTGTCATTCGGGGGGAGCTCAAAGTAAAGCCGCTGCTCCTCCACATGGAGAGGAGCCAGATGAGGTGGTTCGGGCATCTGGTCAGGATGCCACCCGAACGCCTCCCTAGGAAGGTGTTTAGGGCACGTCCGACCGGTAGGAGGCCGCGGGGAAGACCCAGGACACGTTGGGAAGACTTTGTCTCCCGGCTGGCCTGGGAACGCCTCGGGGTCCCACAGGAAGAGCTGGACGAAGTGGCTGGGGAGAGGGAAGTCTGGGCTTCCCTGCTTAGGCTGCTGCCCCCGCGACCCGACCTCGGATAAGCGGAAGAAGATGGATGGATGGATGGATGGCTACATTTTTCTTTCAAATGTAACCTTCCTCTGATTATAATCCCTCAGTTATCAAAGCAGAAAGGAAAGGAAATGTCGACACAAGCGTGGAAAAACACTCAAACAATGTCGACAAAATAGTAAAATCACATTGAATACTTAACAATAAGCTCTTAAAATGAAGCTGCAAAAATAAGGAATAGCGTATTTTCCGCACTATTAGCCGCACCTAAAAACCACAAATTTACTCAAAAGCTGACAGTGCGCCTTATAACCCGGTGCGCTTTATATATGGATTAATATTAAGATTCATTTTCATAAAGTTTCGGTCTCGCGACTACGGTAAACAGCCGCCATCTTTTTTCCCCGTAGAAGAGGAAGTGCTTCTTCTTCTACGCAAGCAACCGCCAAGGTAAGCACCCGCCCCCATAGAACAGGAAGCGCTTCTTCTTCTACTGTAAGCAACCACCCGCCCGCGTAGAAGAAGAAGAAGAAGCGCGCGGATATTACGTTTCATTTCCTTTGTGTGTTTACATCTGTAAAGACCACAAAATGGCTCCTACTAAGCGACAGGTTTCCGGTTCATGAAAAGACGCAATCTCTCCAGCCGCACACGGACTACTATTTCACAGCAACTGCCTAAAGACTTTCAAGAAAAGCTGGCTACTTTCCGTGCATATTGTAAAAACAAGATAGCTGAAAAAAAGATCCGGCCAGAGAACATTATCAACATGGACGAGGTTCCACTGACTTTTGATATTCCTGTGAACCGCACTGTGGATACAACGGGAGCACGTACGGTGAATATTCGCACCACAGGGAATGAGAAGTCATCCTTCACTGTGGTTCTAGCTTGCCATGCTAATGGCCAGAAACTTCCACCCATGGTGATATTCAAAAGGAAGACCTTGCCAAAAGAGACCTTTCCAGCCGGTGTCATCATAAAAGCTAACTCGAAGGGATGGATGGATGAAGAAAAGATGAGCGAGTGGTTAAGGTAAGTTTACGCGAAGAGGCCGGGTGGCTTTTTTCACGCAGCTCCGTCCATGTTGATATACGACTCCATGCGCGCCCACATCACGCTGGTTTTTAATATATTATTAAAGTTTGACTGACCTATCTGACTGTTTTTTTGACATTCCTTTAGCGCAGTTAGATGCGGCTTATAACACGGGGCGGCTTATAGGTGGACAAAGTTTTGAAATATGCCGTTCATTGAAGGCGCGGCTTATAACCCAGGGCGGCTTATGGTGCGGAAAATACGGTAGCCAGAAATGCTTCATAAAGTGTAACAAAAAGTGTGACAATGTAAACAAATAGAAACTATTTTCTGCAGGTTAATTGACAGGAAGTTACAGCTGTGCTCTAAAGGGTGAGCGCGGCTAAGCTGGTGTGGTATTAGCGGTCTTGGTGGGGATGAGCACCTTGCATCATTTACAGACCACATTGCTCTCCCTTTGATATCATCCAAAAAAACTGTAACACTCATTTTGGCTTTTTCTTCTCACTCCAAGCAAAGAACCGCGAGACAACAAGATGGCGCAACCAAAAAGATGGTTGATGCTTTTACCTGATTGGCTGTTAGCGTGTCACTCCCACTGATCAGTGATCACTTGGTTACCAGAGAGCGAGTGCCTTTTTCCAAGCGAACCAACTTTGCAACTTCCCGTATCTTACGATGAAGAAGTTTTATAGAACACATTTTACATTGACATTGATATACCGTATTCTTCCGACTATAAGGTGTCAGGCTAGCCCCTGACAGTTTGGTTGTGTTTTAGTTTTTCCTGTGTGTAGTATTTCCTGTCAGCGCTCTTGTTTTGGTTCTGTTTCCTGTTTGTCTCCCTGAGTGCTGTGTCCCCTCAGCTGTGGCTGATTGGCACCTGGCCACACCTGCTGTCAATCAGCCAACTGCTATTTATACCTGCCCTACCCTCCAGTCACTGCTGGATTATTGTCATTGTCGCTAATACTTGTTGTCACTACTACCTGTCATAATACTTGTCGTTGTAGCTCTGTCTACTTTTGTTCACTCTGCTCATGTCATAGTTCCTTCGTGTCACAGTAAGTGTTTTTGTTTCTTGTCCACAGTTAGCCTTTGTGCTATTTTAGTTCATAGCCAAGTTTGTTCTCCGCCTTGTGCGCGCCTTTTGTTGTTACCCTTTTGTTTGTTTTTTTGCCATAGTGTTTAATTAAATCATGTTTTCTCGCTCAATGCCTGCCGTCATCTCTGCATCTTGGGGTTCGTCACCAACATACTCTGACATAAGGCGCACTTAAAATCCTTACATTTTCTCAAAAATCGACAATGCGCCAGTACGCCTAATGTACGGAATAAATCTGGTTGTGCTTACCATTCTTGAAGCAATATTATTTGGTACACGGTGTAATGATAAGTGTGACCAGTAGATGGCAGTCACACATAAGAGATACGTGCAGACTGCAAGATGACGCCAGTAAACACCAAAGCTTTAAACGTGCCATTGAGAATATTAAACATTACACACGGCGCTCAGAAATCTGTCAAAATGTTTTAGTACGACTTTGGTGAGCTTTGAAGCCGCACCACTTGATGGATTGTCGGCACATTACGGCTACCCTAGTCAGAGATACGAGTATTATTATGGTGAGTGTATAAGGACCGCAAAATGGCAGACATATTATCTGGTGTTTTGTTTCGCAATATTATGCAAAACCAACTTTTCTTACTTTCTGGTACCTGCTGATGTGTATTTGGGATCTGCATAAGTCCTGAACATTTCCACGTCTGCTTTTGTAGTCCGTGCTGATGCCGTAGTCAATAAGTTTATTTTTCTCTTAGTGTGGTCGTTGTCGGCTAACAATCAGCTCAGTAGCTGCCAGCCAATGATTATGCCGCTTGTTTTCAGCCAGCAATTAGCACGGTTAGGGTTAGGGTTAGGGTTAGGGTTGGGGTTGGGGTTGGGATTAGGATTAGGGTTAGGTTTGGGGTTAGGGTTAGGGTTCGGCATAAAGCAAAAGAGTTGGTTAGGTTTAGGGCTAGGGTTAGGGCTAGGGTTAGGACTAGGGTTAGGTTAGCTGTTGTCAGATAGCGATTAGTATGGTCGTTGATGGCTAACAATCAGCTCAGTAGCTGCCAGCCAATGATTAAGGCGCTTGTTTTCAGCCAGCAATTAGCACGGTTAGGGTTAGGGTTGGGGTTGGGGTTAGGGTATCTGTTGTCAGATAGCGTTTAGTGTGGTCTTTGTCGGCTAACAATCAGATCTATCTTCTTGTTATGTGACATTCATCCTCCACTGTTGCCATTTTTAATATAAAGTAGTGTAAAGTTCTTACTTATATCTGTCAGTAGACTCGCTATGAAAGCACTAAAACATACCGGTGTAGTGAGTTTACATAATTCACCCAAGGAACTTTAGTTATTAGAGAGTTCCGGTCACGGGACACATTTCGGGTGTTGTTGTTGCACTAGTGAGCCACGGATGAGGAGATGCTGCTCCGTTATTGATTGAAGTAAAGTGTGAATGTCATTAAAACAGTTAGCGCCATCTTTTTGACACTTCTTCCACTCCTGTCCTTGCACGCTACACCGCTACAACAAAGATGATGCTGTCCAAGTGGAGGCACGTAAATAAGAGCGCCCTCTCTAAATTGCGCTCTAGCACTCCCTAGGAAAAAACACAGACAAAACGGCCTGTAACTTCCAGTAGCAATATCGTAGATACATAAAATAAAAACCTATATGTAGGTCTGACTTAGACCTAGATTTCATACATTGACATCCTTCAGCAAAAATCAACAGGAAGTTGGCAATTCCCCCTTCAAAAAAAAAAAGTCACTTTTGCCTCTTTGAGCTGTGATTTGACCCTTAACATGCTTCAAAACTCACCAAACTGGACACACACATCAGGACTGGCAAAAATTGCGATCTAATAAAAAACCCAACCCCAAAAAACTCAAAATTTCCCTCTAGCGCCCCCTAGGAAGAAAACACACACAATTGCTCCTAGGAAGAAAACTCAGACAAAACTGCCTGTAACTTCCAGTACGAATGTCGTAGAACCATGAAACTCACTTAGACCTACATTTCATATATTGACAACCCCTAGCAAAAATCAACAGGGAGTTTGCAATTTCCCCTTCAAAATAAAAGTTTTGTAAAAACCGGTCATCTTTTTTCAAACATTATCTCCTCTGAGCGCGTTTGTGTCATGATCCGTGGTGCGGATCATGTTTTGTTTAGTTATGCTGTTAGTTTTGGTCTTTCTTAGTTCCTGGTTTTACTTCCTTGTTTGAGTTTGTTTTGTTTCCATGGTTACCCATTAGTTTCACGTGTTCCACGTTTGGACTCATACACACACCTGTCACCAATCCTGTCACTTATTTAAGATTACCTTTGTTCATCATTGTCTTTATGTCACACCGGTTTATGTCTCGTTCTGACCTAGTAAGTTTCCTGATCCATGCCATAGCTTCTGCTAATTAGCAGCTTCTTGTGTTTTAGGCACACTTGCCTTTTTTGGTTGTATTTTTGTATTTTGTGGTAGTGAGTGATTTATGTTAATAAATCCAAGCCTACTTTCACGCTATCGTCCGGAGCCGTCTTTTGCGTTGGAAGAACAACCCCGCAGCAAGCTGCGACCCCCCCCCCCCATGTGACAGTTTGTTGTGTCGGCTTCAAACTAGCACAGGAGAGAGATTGAACCCTTCGGATTACAAGTTGACAAAAGAGTTTTACTTACTGCTCCGGTTTGGATTTTATGTGCCGTCAAAGTCGGTCCCGTCCATCGCTTAATTTATTAGGGCCCGCAATGGGACATAAGGACCTATTGTATTTGTAAGGTTTTATTATTATTCTTTCTTTCTTCTTCCGCCGCCTCTTTGAGCACTAATTTGACCCACTTAACATGCTTCAAAACTCACCATATTTGACCCACACATCAGGACCTGCGAAAATTGCCTTTTAATAAAAAGACCAAACCCCAAAACTCAAAATTGCGCTCTAGCGCCCCCTAGGAAGAAGAAAAAACTACGCTGCCTGTAACTCCCACTAGGAAGGGTCGGAGAGACATGAAACAAAAACCTTTATGTAGGTCTGACTACATTTCACAATTGTATATCCTCGGGCTAAAATCAACAGGAAGTTGGCAATTCCCCCTTCAAGACAAAAAAGTACTAAAAACAGTCACTTTTGCCTCTTTGAGCTGTAATTTGACCCCCTTAACATGCTTCAAAACTCACCAAACTGAACGCACACATCAGGACTGGCAAAAACTGTGATCTAATAAAAAAACCTAACCCCAAATTCAAAAATTGCGCTCTCGAGCAATTTTTGAATACAACGGAGAAAAAAACTACTCCTCGGAAGAAAAAAATGACACAACTGCCTGTAACTCCCACTGGGAAGGTCGGAGAGACATGAAACAAAAACCTCAATGTAGGTCTCACTTAGACCTACATTTCATAAATTGACAAGCCCCAGCAAAAATCTACTGCAAGTTTGCTATTCCCCCTTCAACACAACATTTTTGTAAAAACCCGTCACCTTTCTTCAAACATTATCTCCTCTGAGCGTGTTTGTCGTTTCGGCTTCAAACTAACACAGGAGAGTGATTGAACCCTTCTGATTAAAAGTTATTGAAAGAGTTTTAATAACTGCTCCGGTTTTGATTTTATGACCCTTCAAAAAACCGCTGCGCTAATGCTGCTGCACTGCTGTTTTTTTAAGATGGCTGCTTAAAAGCAGGAAGCACCAGCATGCCCAAACTATGCAGACAAGGTAGGTACACTAGACAAAAGTATTGGGACACTTCGGACTAAAAGTAGACAAAAGTATTGGGACACTTAGGACTAGCACCTGCCAAATACGCGGGCCTGACCAACGCTGCTTGCAGCTTTAATTTTAAATTGCCTTTCAAATGTCTATTCTTGCGGTTGGCTTTTATCAAGTAAATTTCCCCCAAAAATGCGACTTATACTCCAGTGCGACTCATATATGTTTTTTTCCTTCTTTATTATGCATTTTCGGCCGGTGGGACGTATACTCTGAAAAATACGGTGTATAGAAATAGATTTATGCCCCAGTCCCAGCGTCTGCCTAGCTATTATGCGGTTGTTCCAGCCACTGACCAGCTGAGGGCGCTCCACCTGAAGTCAGCTTCTGATGACAGGAAGGAAATATCTCATTCCCTTCACCGTCTTTCATCTCTTTTTTTTTTTTTTTTTTTTTTTTTTTTTTTGCAGCAGCAGCAGGCTGCAGTGCAGCAAGTTCCGAGCACAGTGGAGCGGACACAAAGCCTTCAGATGCATTGGCCACACACCTCAGGGCGTAGCAAGCCTTGCAGCAAGTCTATGAGCTGCACATGTTGGAAGGCGCGCATGACAGAGAAGAAGAAGAAGAAGAAGTGGTGTGAAATTGAAGAATGGGGGAGGGGAGGGGAGATGTTACAGCTCCATTAATGCTGGACATGTAATGGCCGTGCTGCTGATGAGGCAGAGAGAGAGAGAGATAACAGCGACAGGATGTTCAGAGGAAGCTGCGAGCGAGAGGAGAGGAAATAAGAGCAGAAAGTCTTCAATCTATTCATGATTCATTATTTCTCACTCCTTCACATCTCTCTTTACCCTCCACTGCCTCATCGCATTTCATCTGTTCTGAGGTCTTTATCAGTCGCCTCCTTCCTGTTTACACTCCCCTCTTTCATTCATCTCTGCACATTCTTCTTCTTTGGCCTCCATCTCTTCAAACTCTCCATTTCTTTTTGATGCTCCTCGTGTATTGTGACACCGACAGTGGAAGGAAAAAGCGAGCGGGTGACCCGTTTGAAGCTGTAAAAGTTTGAAGCTATAAAAGCTTCCACTCCACAGTGAAGACTTTGTCCACACGCAGGTGTGCTCTCCACACAACTGTCCACACCATACTTGCCAACCTTCAGACCTCCGATTTCGGGAGGTGGGGCGGGGTGTGGTTGGGGGGCGTGGTTAAGAGGGGAGGAGTATATTCACCAAGTCAAGTGTTTCATATATATATATATATATATACATATACAGGTAAAAGCCAGTAAATTAGAATATTTTGAAAAACTTGATTTATTTCAGTAATTGCATTCAAAAGGTGTAACTTGTACATTATATTTATTCATTGCACACAGACTGATGCATTCAAATGTTTATTTCATTTAATTTTGATGATTTGAAGTGGCAACAAATGAAAATCCAAAATTCCGTGTGTCACAAAATTAGAATATTACTTAAGGCTAATACAAAAAAGGGATTTTTAGAACTTTTGGCCAACTGAAAAGTATGAAAATGAAAAATATGAGCATGTACAATACTCAATACTTGGTTGGAGCTCCTTTTGCCTCAATTACTGCGTTAATGCGGCGTGGCATGGAGTCGATGAGTTTCTGGCACTGCTCAGGTGTTATGAGAGCCCAGGTTGCTCTGATAGTGGCCTTCAACTCTTCTGCGTTTTTGGGTCTGGCATTCTGCATCTTCCTTTTCACAATACCCCACAGATTTTCTATGGGGCTAAGGTCAGGGGAGTTGGCGGGCCAATTTAGAACAGAAATACCATGGTTCGTAAACCAGGCACGGGTAGATTTTGCGCTGTGTGCAGGCGCCAAGTCCTGTTGGAACTTGAAATCTCCATCTCCATAGAGCAGGTCAGCAGCAGGAAGCATGAAGTGCTCTAAAACTTGCTGGTAGACGGCTGCGTTGACCCTGGATCTCAGGAAACAGAGTGGACCGACACCAGCAGATGACATGGCACCCCAAACCATCACTGATGGTGGAAACTTTACACTAGACTTCAGGCAACGTGGATCCTGTGCCTCTCCTGTCTTCCTCCAGACTCTGGGACCTCGATTTCCAAAGGAAATGCAAAATTTGCATGGTTGGGTGATGGTTTGGGGTGCCATGTCATCTGCTGGTGTCGGTCCACTCTGTTTCCTGAGATCCAGGGTCAACGCTTTCGTCGGTAAAGTGTGCGGAACAAACGTCCAATTTCTTGCCACTTTGGCATCTTTGGGCCACTGGTGCAACTTGAATCCGTCCCTGTTGATGTTGTTACACCCTCCGACAACACACCGACGAGGCATGATGTCTCCAAGGTACGGAAAACAGTCGAAAAAACGGAAAATAACAGAGCTGATTTGACTCGGTGTTTGAGAAAATGGCGGATTGCTTCCCGATGTGACGTCATCGCTCCGAGAGCGAATAATAGAAAGGAGTTTAATTCGCCAAAATTCACCCATTTAGAGTTCGGAAATCGGTTAAAAAAATATATGGTCTTTTTTCTGCAACATCAAGGTATATATTGACGCTTACATAGGTCTGGTGATAACGTTCCACGTTATGAAAAAACAACATGGAAATCGCTAGAAAACAAAGCGGTAACAGTGTTTCCCACAGGACAGGCATCTATTTGTGGTGGTGTGGTCGGGGGGGTGGGGGGTGGTGGCGGCGGCGGCAGCGCCGATGACCAAGAAGAACGCGGAGTTGGAATATAATTACAACATTTTATGTACATATTTATATACAGATTTGAACAATTAGTGATTCACTGAAATATATTTATTAATTGTGGTTCTTACAAAAAATATATCTTATAAAATATAAAAGCTAAAATGTCTCTTAAAGCTCTGCCCCTTTAATTAGTGAATACTAAATAATTTAACTTTAGCCTACTACTACAACCATATTATTTACCAGCAACATGAAGTGAAACAGAGGCAGAGGTGTCCTGCCACAGTCAGTCAACCTCCTCCTCCTCCTCCTCCTGCTGCTGCTGAACAGGTTGCACCTGTGGTCCGGACTGTAGGCCTACCTCCTCTCCAAGTCAAGCCCCTTTCGGCCGTTGAAAATATTTTTCTATACTCATCTGTGTGAAGGAGTGAACATCCAACATTAGAATTTATTACTAACGAGCAGAAGCGCTCTATGTACAGTGCCGTCTAACCTTAAGCGGCAGCAGCTCAACACATGCAGGGTTCAACGTTAAGGTTTTTTTCTACTTGCCCGACTTCTCAAATCTACTTGCCCCAATATTTTTACTTGTCCTGCCTAGGTTTTTTTCTGGCTGTGTAGTGCTCATGGCTTATATCTTACTAAAATTCTTCCCGTTGACTATTTACAACACTACACAGTATTTATTATTATTATTATCTATAATTACATTTAAATGGCATTGCATACATGTAAAATTAAATGCTATTTCACATTATTTGACCAGTAGCAGTTACACCCATCTGAACAGGTCAGCCACCTGTTTAAAGCCCGATCACAGTTGAAATCTTGAAATGAAGGGCCTTTAATGGCCAAAACATTAACCTGGACAACATTTTAACAGCTGCTTGGCTCAGATTTTATTCTTTTCATTGCATTCACATGCTGCAGTGGACAGTGGACAATTTAGCTTCAGTCCATGTGTGTTTATTGACAACAGGGCTATAACCTGGACACGTTAGCTCGTCGGTGAAACGCTCGGTGAAATCGCGGATTAACGTTAAATATATGACGAGCCGCGAACGATGCAGCTATAACCTATCTACCTATAACACCTGTAAAAATGAAGCAATGCTACCATGCTAGCAAGCGTTAGCTAGTTGGCTATGAGCCACCAAGCTGCTAACTATCGCCAAAAGGCACCATTTAAGTTTTTTTCCCCATGGCATCCTGGATCAAGGCTTTCAGCAGCTTTTGGACGTTTGAGGTAGAAACGTAGGAAGCGCCATCATTATGAAAAGTAGCCGGCGAGTATTTTGATCCCGTCCGTCCATCCATCCCTCTTCTTCTTCTTCTTCTTCTTCTTCTTCTTCTGTGCTATTGGCGGAGTTACAATGCATAGTAGGCTACCGCCACCTACTGCACCGGACGTGTAACTACAAGCAACATTCACAGACAGTCCCATTGCTTTTATGAGCGGTCGAGCGAGTCAAAAGCCGAAAAATCCATTTGTGGCGGACGTAATTCTTTCGTGGCGGGCCGCCACAAATAAATGAATGTGTGGGAAACACTGGGTAATTTTCTGTGAGGAACTCTTCATACTACGAGAATAAAGTCATATATTTTCTTTTTTTGGGGGGTCCACATAACATAATCCCCCCTACAGCAGGGCCGGCCCGTGGCATAGGCCGTATAGGCAAATGCTAAGGGCGCCGTCCATCAGGGGGCGCCATGCCAGTGCCACAAATGTTGGAGAAAAAAAAAAAAAAAAGAAAAAAAAAAAAAAAGTTGGTACTATTATTTCTAAATACAAAAAATAATCTCACGTTAATTAAAATGCAAAGTAAAGCCTATTTAATAGAAATATTATTTGTTACAACCTCCCCCCGCACGGTGCGCCCCCTCCCTTCCCGTACCATGACTCTTTTTGGACGTCACCACATCAAAGAATCAACACAAGATGTCAAAACGGCCAAAACTGTCAGGTGCCCAGGGAAGAAAAAAGAGAAAAGAAGAGGAGGAGAAACGAGAAAAGACAGAGGTAGCAGGTAGGTAACTTTAGCCTACATGAAATTATTTGTCTGTTACAGAATGTGATAGTAACCTGGCTTTTTAGCATTAAGCTAATGTTACATGATTCGGCAATTGCTAATCAATAAATAGCTAGTTCTGTTTTAACGTCGGGTTAATATTGTGGAGGGGGCTAAATTGTTATGGAAAATAATAATGTAACGTTAGGTAATTACAGTACTCCCACCTTACATTCCTCAGGGACATTTGTATTAGATCTTTTAAGCAGGTGTTTTTTGTTTACATTATTGCCTTCTGGTTAGCTAATGTTTGCCCTGCAGGTAATAGTCACTTTTCCACCCCTTTATATATTAGGTATAGTTGTAAGTAAAAAAAAAAGGTCAAAGACAAAGCTATTCGGGTTCTTGTGAGTATATACACTTCACTGCCGATGTGGGGGGGCGCCACCTAAAATCTTGCCTAGGGCGCCAGATTGGTTAGGGCCGGGCCTGCCCTACAGTATGTCTCATTTTCTCCTCTTCTCCATCAAATCAAATCAATCAAATTTAGAGTGTTTTTTTTTAATAGCATCCAAATCCCGCTTTTAGCTCTTTCAGCTGTGCGGCTATTTAAAAATATCTTTCATTCTTGAGGTTGTGATCACTGAGCAACTATTTAGTGGCATCTGTTTTTCCCTTTCATTTTCCTCAAAGGCTGAGACGTTGATTGTCAATCTTTTCTTCCTCTCTCACTCTGCCGTTTAAGTTTGTATTTGGAGTGTTTTTGTTGTTGTCCCGCACGCTAAATGGATGATTTCCTGTCTGGCTTGTAAGCCGCACCACAGCATTGTGTTCTGTGAAGATTGCATACCAACAGGCCTGGTAATAAGTCATCTACTTGGCAGTAAGAAAAAGTCCTCTCAGTATGTACAGAAAGTGTTTCAATCCCACAAGTGTCTGTGCTTTTCAAAAGTGGTTTTAAAAGCCAAAGTTATGACCTTCTTAGTTTCCCTCTCTCGCCCGAGTGTGGCCCTCTCTCTCCTCTGTCAATACTCCTGTCTGCTGTCGGCTTTTGGAATCGATGCGAAGCATCCATCTGTCAGTTTAATTGTGCATATGTCGCGATGTACGACAGCGATGATTCCATCATGAAAAAGGTTATTTATGGCTTTCCTGTTGTCAAACGATGTGGAGGACACTTTTTCCAATTCGTGGCTACACAAAACAGATTTCTTGAAACACCATAAATTGGCATCCAAATCACGTCTCTATTCAGCCGCCCACTGAGTCTCCTTAGTTTGTGCGTGATTTACAAAGGCAAATAATTGTTGTATTCTCTAATCAGCAGCGGGTGGACAAACAACGGCGTTAACAGATGTGGCTGAAAGAAACACTTTCAACTGCACAAAATGGCGGAGCTGCATTTGGATCATGAGTGTTTTGCATCAAGCAGCTTGATTTCCATTATGGTGGCCTTTCCACTCCAAATCATTACTAAAATGACTTTTCACATTTCATACACACGTTCCAGTTTTTGCCTGCTGCCAATTAATGCCCCGTCCCTTTTGCGCTTTTGGGAAATAAACATCTAGGTCAGGGGTCAGCAACCCGCGGCTCCGGAGCCGCATGCGGCTCTTTGATCACTCTGATGCGGCTCAGCAGCTTACTTGCTGAACCCCCCAATTCTCCCGTGAGACTTCCGGATTTCAGTGCCTCTCGCAGTTAACTCCCGGGATTAATATTCACCGATTTGCACCCTTGGCTATAATAAGGGCGTGCCATGATGGTACAACATTTGTCGCCTGCTACAACCTGTACGTACGTGACAGCAAGGCATACTTGGTCAATAGCCACACAGGTTACACTGACGGTGGTCATATAAAACAACTTTAACACTCTTACTAATAATGTTGCCACACTTTGAACCAAAACCAAACAAGAATGACAAACACATTTCGAGAGAACATCTGCACCTTAACACAACAGAACAAACACCCAGAATCCCATGCAGTCCTGACTCTTCCAGGCTACATTATACACCCCTGCTACCACCAAACCCCCCTCTCTGTGCGTCGGTTGAGGTGGGCGGGGTTTGGTAGCGGGGGGGGTGCATAATGTATCCCGGAAGAGTTAGGGCTGCATGGGATTCTGGGTATTTGTCCTGTTGTGTTTATGTTGTGTTACTGTGCAGATGTTCTCCCGAAATTTGTTTGTCATTCTTTGTATGCAGAGTTATTTCATTTAAAATTTCAAAAAATGTTTGCGGCTCCCATTGTTTTCTATAATTTGTGAAACTGGTCAAAATGGCTCTTTGACTGGTAAAGGTTGCAGACCCCTGACCTAGGTCAAATGACAGCATTTACACGACTCAGTCACAAAGTCAGGTTTTTTGTTGCCGTTTATAGTGCTGACATTTTGCTGCGTAGCTGCATTCAAGTGGAAATAAAAATGTTTTCCACTGTTACAGTCCACCTATATTGGGGTCAAATAAGGCAATGAACCTGCACATGACCACACCTTACAGCAGGGCTGGGCAATTATTTGACACTCAGGGCTACATTGGATGAGTACATACATACAGTACACACCAGTGATGTACGGTGAGGTTGATGGCTGGTGAGGCACTGACTTCATCACAGTCAGATTTACAAACATATGAACCCTAAAGAGTATCTTATTCACCATTTGATTGGCAGCAGTTAACGGGTTATGTTTAAAAGCTCATACCAGCATTCTTCCCTGCTTGGCACTCAGCATCAAGGCTTGGAATTGGGGGTTAAATCACCAAAAATGATTCCCGGGCGCGGCGCCGCTGCTGCCCACTGCTCCCCTCACCTCCCAGGGGGTGAACCAGGGGATGGGTCAAATGCAGAGGACAAATTTCATTACACCTAGTGTGTGTGTGACAATCATTGCTACTTTAACTTAACTTTAACTTTACACATACAAACTGTAGCACACAAAAAAACACATTTAATAAAAAAAAACGTTATTATGGTCTTACCTTTACTTATAAATTAAGTCCATGCACCGCAACTAAAGCCCTCACTTAAACTTTCCACGTGCAAGATTGAATCTATTTTAAAAAAAATGTAACCGAGGGTTTATAAATGTCACCTATACTGTATGAAACTACAAAATAACAAACACGGAGGCTCCAGTTTACACGAGGACCACTTTATTTACCTTCTTTCAAAAACTTCCGCTCCACCCCATGTCATCACTTCCGCTCTTAGCGCCTTCAAAATAAGAGCTCGAGGCATATACTGTATAACAGCACATAACAGGAACTTAACATCACAAAGAGGAAAGCCCTTGAAAATAGGTTACAAAAGTTATTTAATAAGAAGCCAAAAAGTGCAAAAACAATAATGTTCGTGTTGGAGGAGTTGTGAATTAGATACACCTGCAGTCTGCAGGTGTACCTAATGTTGTGGCCCTGCAGTCATTCACAACTCCTCCAACACCAACATTATTGTTTTTGCACTTTTTGGCTTCTTATGAAATAACTTTTTTTAAATAGATTCAATCTTGCACGTGGAAAGTTTAAGTGTGGGCTTTAGTTGATATAACACTCCCGTCAGGGGTTGCCGGAGTGCAGGAGGCAGGACGACTGCGAGCCTCAGCCAGTGTGTCTTTTGCAGCCGTTTTATGATCGCTCAGCACAAGAAATACGTTACACACATACAGTTGTTGACAAAATACACTGTACATTATATACCTCAGCTAACCAAACTATGTAAATGTATAATATAATTCATATAGCAATACAGTCTCACTGCACAGCAGGCCAGCAGTTAGCCGAGTCCAGAATCCATGTTGAGGCACTGAGTGACGTGCCTCAACTGGCTGCTGTTCACCGCACCGTCTCTTCTCAGTATTTGAACGGCAAATGTGAAAATTCAGCGATTTTGAATAAAAATAATCTAAAACTGTTGAAGTTAAATGGAAAATAACTTTATAGTATAATCACTGGATACATATAACAATTTAATTAATTTTTTTTCTTTTTACATTTTTTTTCTTTCCATGATGGCAGGTGAGGCCCTGCCTCACCTGCCTCTAGTGACTGCACGTCACTGATATATATATATATATATATATATATATATATATATATATATATATATATATATATATATATATATATATATATATATATATATATATATATATATATATATATATATATATATATATATATATATCTCCAATCCAATCCACTTTATTTATATAGCACATTTAAACAACAAAATGTTTCCAAAGTGCTGCACAACAATATTAAACACAATTAAAAACAATATAAAATAAATATGATTAAAAACGATTTTAAAGGGTAAAACCAATTACAACAGTAAATAGAAATCAAAATTATAAAAAAAACACAGAGGACAACAGAGGACCACACAACTCACGTAGTGTTAAAAGCCAGAGAATAAAAGTGGGTCTTAAGACGAGACTTAAAACACTCCACTGTGGGAGCAGTTGGAACATGGAGGGGCAGAATGTTCCAGAGCTTAGGGCCGACCACAGAGAAGGCCCTGTCTCCCCTGGTTTTAAGTCTCGTCTTGGACACCACGAGCTGGAGCTGGCTCTCGGACCTCAGAGCGCGCGCAGGATTGTAAGTTTGGATGAGGTCCGAGATATACTGAGGTGCCAGTCCATGTAAAGCTTTAAAAACAAACGGCAAGGTTTTAAAATCAATTCTAAAATGAACAAGTGAGCCAGTGCAAACTCTCAAGGATTGGGGTTATATGCTGGCGTCTCCTGGCCCCTGTTAAAAGACACGCTGCCGCGTTCTGGACTAACTGCAACCGGGAGAGAGCTTTTTGGCTAATGCCAGCATAAAGTGCATTGCAGTAGTCCAGGCCACTTGAAATAAAAGCATGCACGACTTGTTCAAAAAGGTTAAAAGATAAAAACGGTTTTACCTTTGCTAAAAGACGAAGATGATAAAAACACGATTTTAAAACGCCATTGACTTGTTTGTCAAGTTTAAAATGGCTGTCTATAGTGACGCCAAGGCTGGTGACTTTGGGACGTACATCATTTTGCAATGGTCCCAAGTCAGTGAGGGCCGGACCGAAAACTGAAATTTCCGTTTTTCCCTCATTCATTGTTAAAAAATTCTGGGCTAACCAAGCCTTGACGTGGCATAGACAGTTGAGAAGGGGAGTCAGGGGGCCGTGGCCTTTTGAAATAGGCATATAAATTTGGCAGTCGTCTGCATAAAAGTGATAAGACACTCCATGCCTCTTAAAAATCTCTCTCTCTATATATATATATATATATACATACATACATACATACATACATACATACATACATACATACATACATATATATATATATATATATATATATATATATATATATATATATATATATATATATATATACACACACTAGAGATGCGCGGTTTGCGGGCACAACCGCGGAGGCCTCGGATTATCCGCGGATCGGGCGGATGAAATAAAAAAAAATTTGATTTTATCCGCAGGTCGGGTCGGGCGGTTGAAATAAAAAAAAATTAGATTTTAAATAGATTCAGGCGGGTGGCAGTTAAACCAATTGGTAAATATATATACATAGTTAAATGTTGTTACCCACATACGAAAAACGAGCAGGCACCTGCAGCATATGCCACAACAGAAGAAAAAAAAAAAAAGAGATGGACACTTTTACGGAGCGGAGAAGGGACGCCTCGCCGGGGTCCGGGACCGAGGCCCCTTCCCCCGAGAGGGCCCCACCGGGAGCCGTAGCTGAGGCGATCCGCGAGAAGGGCCCGACACATGTCCAGGGTCACCACCGCGCCCACCGCACCGACAACCCGCCTCGTCCGCCTTCGCCGCGGCCGGCGTCACGCGCAGCAGGTAAGCAGCTTACCTGCCCGCCACCCCCGTGGCCGGGGGCTCGTAACAGGGGTCACTCCGCCCGCTCCGCCCGCACAGCTTACCTGCCCGCCACCCCTGTTGCCGGGGGCGCGTTACAGGGGTCACTCCGCGCGCAGTGCGCTCACGAAAGGGGTGGGGCTCACCCTGGTTGATATAGACAGCAGGACGGTGGCCATGGAAGTCGGAACCCGCTAAGGAGTGTGTAACAACCCACCTGCCGAATCAACTAGCCCTGAAAATGGATGGCGCTGGAGCGTCGGGCCCATACCCGGCCGTCGCCGGCAGCGAGACGCGCTTGGAGGTGCGCTCAGCGCGGCTCCCATATGATTGCGCACTGGTGTGCGTCTGGGTCGTGACAGCGTGGCACGCGAATGTCTGTGCTGCATTGGATCAGTCTCCTTTCTTTAACAGGCAAAAGCTTTATAACCTCACTAATGCCTTGCATCGTCTATATTAGATATATAACAACGGGCGGGTGCGGGCGGGTGTGGTTCTGATCAAATGTTACATCGGGTGGATGGCGGATGGTTGACGACTTTCTGATGCGGTTGCGGATGAAATAATTGCCTATAAGCGCATCTCTAATACACACCTATACACATTTTTTAAACAATTTAAAAAAAAGTATGAATCAATGGGGATGAATAGAAATCCCAATATGGATGTGAACTGATTTTTTTGATCCCCCTAATAATTAGTGAAACTGGAAATATCTGTGTTATTTTAGCTGTAAAAGTGTCATACAATCTGCTGTATGTTCAGTGGGTACCTTTTCCCCCAGACTAACTTAAAACATTGGGCGTTTACTTTGCATTAGGAACTGTATAGAATAGAATGTATATGATGCCATGACATGTACAGTACAACACAATTAAAGGTGCAATCTTCTGAAGTTGGCCTAAAAAGATGTGAAACCACATCACATAATAAAAACGACAAGATGTTTAAACAATGACATTTTCAGGTTTTTGACTGACTATGACACTCATGATGACCATGAATAAAGGATTAGGGACTATGAAACATTGACTATCAGGATTACGTCAAAGTTACTCGTTTACTTCCCAGACAAACTCCTCAACCTGTTTTACAATCAAGCAAAAATGCAAAATATGAAAGAAAGGATCAAATATCACTTAAATGCATAACTTAGTTAAAGAAAGCTTGCTTCTGTGTCACCTAGGATAGTTCTTAAGCTCTGTAAACAGACCTCACCTCTCGTCTTCCTGGAGCTACTGTGACACATTACCGTATTGCCTTTATATCAATAAATCACTTCCGAAAACCGTGATTTCGATGATTTCAGACTCATATTGATCTGTATTTAATGTAGCCATATGTTGGCTTGAATACAAAGCTTCATTTACGTAAACTGACAGGTTCCGTGTCCTGCACACGATCTGCATAAAAAGCACAAGTGAGCCATGCACTCAAAGTATTTGGACAGACACCCACTGCGTGATGTTGGCCTGCTATAATTACCTTAACTGCCAAGTGACACCATGATTATGGGGTTAAAGTTAAGTGCACAAGCTTTGCTTTGACTGCATTAGAATGTTTCAAACAATGAGTAGCTTTTTTGAACAAGTGTGTCGGTCCTGCTGAAGCGTCACGGAATGACGTGGGAAAAAAACTCATTTAAATACACGGAGGAGGAACAACAAAATCAGGAAAATAAACTGACACCCACACAAATGAACAAAACTTTCTCTTACCTGCTTGTGCATCTCGATGTTGAGACCGTAGGACATTTCATAGTACTGTGGAGGCAAACAGACCAAGCTCTGTTAGACATTTTCATCCAGCGCATATTAACTTTGACAAAGCACAGCCTACTATACCACTCAACATCTGCTGCTCTGCAAAGCCACATATGTTGTGCCAGGCAGCGTACAGTATTACCCAGTACAAAAGAGCAGGTTTTTACGAAAAACTGTGTGGTAACTCATAGAAAAGAGTATTTTTGGTATTACCGTATTTTTCGGCGTATAAGTCGCTCCGGAGTATAAGTCGCACCGGCCGAAAATGCATAATAAAGAAGGAAAAAATCATATATAAGTCGCATTTTTGGGGGAAATGTATTTGATAAAAGCCAACAGCTAGAATAGACATTTGAAAGGCAATTTAAAATAAATCAAGAATAGCATACTTGCCAACCTTGAGACCTCCGATTTCGCGTGGTCGGGGGTGGGGGGCGTGGTTAAGATATATTTATATAAGAAATACTTGACTTTCAGTGAATTCTAGCTATATATATATATATATATATATATTTTATTACATATAATAATAATAATAACTGGGATTTATATAGCGCTTTTCTAAGTACCCAAAGTCGCTTTACATGTAGAACCCATCAATCATTCACACCTGGTGGTGGTAAGCTACTTTCATAGCCACAGCTGCCCTGGGGTAGACTGACGGAAGCGTGGCTGCAATTTGCGCCAACGGCCCCTCCGACCACCACCTACCATTCATCATTCAATTCACCGGTGTGAGTGGCACCGGGGGCAAAGGGTGAAGTGTCCCGCCCAAGGACACAACGGCAGCGATTTTTGGATGGTAAGAGGCGGAGAGCGAACCTGCAACCCTCAGGTTTCTGGCACGGTTGCTCTACCCACTACGCCATATATATATATTTTTTTTTTTTATTACACATATATATATATATATATATATATATATATATATATATATATATATATATATATATATATATATATATATATATATATACATAAATAAATAAAAGAAATACTTGAATTTCAGTGTTCATTTATTTACACATATACACACACATAACACTCATCTTCATCTACTCATTGTTGAGTTAAGGGTTGAATTGTCCATCCTTGTTCTATTCTCTGTCACTATTTCAGAACACACACATTATACAAATATACATTATAAAATCAATAAGAAAACGGGAGCTCTAATTTGGGAGTCTGAATTAGGATCAGAAGTTCCTATATTAACATTGCGTACTCACGTCGCCTTTTTGTATTGATTACTGCAGCTGTGCACTGGATTCATTCACAAATACAAACTACAACTCACAAACACTTTAGAGTTAGGCTCCACCATCAGAATGTGTACTTAAACGTATAAAGATCACATGGATATTATTCAGTGAGTTGATTCACCAAAACTAACCTGTTATACAGGAGGAAAAAGCACACAGGACGTTTCAATTGTTCACAGACTGGTCGCGCTCATCAGAATGACAAGACACTTCCGGTCTGCAGGTGATAGCATTCAATTGGGAAGAAACGCCCTACTGCCCCCTACTGACCAATGTGAATACTGATAAATGTGTAATGACAGCTCCAAAAACGAATTCAAACCACAAAACAAAATAAATAATTCAACACAAAAATGTGACACATTATGGGTGGGTCACATATGCATGTACAGTAGATGGCAGTATTGTCCTGTTTAAAAGTGTCACAACATTGCTGTTTACGGCAGACCAACTGCTTTACGGTAGACAAAACTTGACTGCTGTTGTTGTGTGTTGTTACCGTGCTGGGAGGACGTTAATGAAACTGCCTAACAATAAACACACATAAGAAACCAAGAACTCGCCCTCCATCATTAGCTGTTTATATTACATAGTCGTAAACCTGGCTTCACCTAAGGAAGGCACACGACACGTGACATACACAAAGCCTAACCAAGCAGATTTGAATTGTTGTTTTGGGCAGTAGACGGGATCTTTGATCCAAGACACAACTTACGTTTAACTAAAATGTTCTTTTCTTTGTGCTCGACAAAAGAAAAGAAGTGAGAATATCTCATACTTGCCAACCCTTCTGAATTGCAGTGCCTCTCCCCGGGACAACCATTCTCCCAAATTTCTCCCGATTTCCAGCCAGACTTAAGGCACGCCCCCTCCAGGTCCGTGCGGACCTGAGTGAGGACAGCCTGTCGTCACGTCCGCTTGGCCAACCAAAAAGTAACCACAGAACACTAGCGTTCTGTGGTTACTTTTTGGTTGGCCAACGGTTTACGTTGTATTGCGCACCCCCCCTTCCCACACCCACACACACACAGAGCGCAGAGGAAGATTCAGAAGGACGTCACTGCTTCGCTGCAATAAAACACACTCAGATCTTCTGTTTCTAGCCGATACTACATAAAAAGTAACGTAAAATAACGCAGTAATGCATCATGTAGTAACGGTAACTGAGTTACTGAATATAAAAACTAACACGTTAGTGTCAGGCTTGCCCCTGACAGTTTGGTTGTGTTTTAGTTTTTCCTCTGTGTATAGTATTTCCTGTCAGTGCTCTTGTTTTGGTTCTGTTTCCTGTTTCTCCCTGAGTGCTGTGTCCCCTCAGCGGTGGCTGATTGGCACCTGGCCACACCTGGTGTCAATCAGCCAGCTGCTATTTATACCTGCCCTACCCTCCAGTCACTGCTGGATTATTGATTGTCTTTGTCATTTTCATTACTACCTGTCTTAATACTTGCCGATGTAGCTCTGTCTACTTTTGTTTCGCTCTGCTCATGTCCTAGTTCCTTCGTGTCACAGTAAGTGTTTTTGTTTCTTGACCAAAGTTAGCCTCTGTGCTATTTTAAGTTCATAACCAAGTTTGTTCTCCGCCTTGTGCGCGCCTTTTGTTGTTACCCTTTCTTTTGTTGTTTTGCCTTAGTGTTTAATTAAATCATGTTTTCTCGTACAATGCCTTCCGCCTTCTCTGCATCTTGGGGTTCGGCACCTACAAACTCTGACAGTTAGATTACTAGTTACCGCCGAAACTAACGGCGTTACTGTAACGCGTTAGTCCCAACACTGGCCATGGCACACATAAACATCTTACATAGAATCAACAAAACTTGCAACAGAGGGGAAGGTGTGGGAACAGGGGAAGGTCGGCTGCTGCTGTATAAGCGTTACTCAGCCGTCCATCAGCCCTAAGGGGAATCAAGCAGTCACATCCATAAATGGATCTTCACATCCACCACGCTGTCCAAAAAGAGCGCAAAGTATACAATTGAATAGCTTAGTTGCTCAGATTGCAGTGTTTATTCAAGTTTAAACAGAGGTACGACGTTTTAAATGGGGAATGACTTGGTGTCTTGTATTCCTGGTAGCATGTAAGCAAGCTAACAATTAGCACGCTGGCTGCTTCTCCAGGAATTGAGCAAAGTGCAGCAATCAGTCGGGTTTTAGGATCATTTAAATGTGAAGCAATACCGGTACTCCTGTGGGCAGGGACGTGCACATGATTATAGAGGGGCAGGGGCTCAAAGTCAGAAAAGGGCAGGAACATTTTTTTTGGTTCTTTGCACAATATGGAAATTAATGTAGAATTAAATTTGCTAATAGGAAGCTAACTACTTAGCTGTGTGTCCTTTGTAGGTAAAAGTGATTGCCACTTCTTTTGTGTCAACAAACTATTGTCATAATGAGTTAATTCACATTATCATAGGCTTGGAAGACATGAAAAGCAACAAAACACTGGTTTATTATTAGGCTATTTATTGTTAAAGATAAGCACTTTAATATTGATCATTGAACAGTGCAACATGAACTTTGAAAAAAAATACAAAAATAAATACTCAAATGGAAAAAAATTCAATGAGAAAATCTGTCCTTCTTCCCTTAACTTGATGAAAACACCATCAAGTTGTAACTTATGGTCTTTCTCACTTAATGCTCAGACTAAACAACTGAAATGCAATACAGGCCCAAAAATATGGACCAGGGGCCAGTAGAGGGCTGTAGGATGGAGGCCACCCATACCCAAATATGCTCCTCAATGTAAATTCAGGGCTTCCATGGTGCTAGTACTTGGTTTTAGCCATGCATTAAGAGGTCTGCTACCCTTAGCTGCTTCCTGGCGCTCCTTCTCCTTCCTTTTCTGTATCCTTTCTTTTTTTGGCATTGTGCTGCAGGCATAATCAACATGAATCAAGTTTAAATACAGATGGTAATATTCCTAACAGATAACCTACATCTTATATCCCCAGAATGCTGAAATTATTATTATTAATAATAATAATAATCATTATTATTATTATTACTTTAATTATTATTATTATTATCATTATCATTATTATTCTTATTATTATCATTATTATTATTATTATTATTTTGTTAACCCACACAGTAATAGCAAAGTCACAATAAACTTTATATCTAAACCTCTACTGTGAGAGAAATGTGATCCGCCGTAAACACAGTGCATTTTATTTTGAAAATTAACCTGGTGTTTTATTTTGTATTTTGTACACTGCTTCCTGTCCCGCACGATCCGCTCTGCTCTGTGCGGACTTGATGTGCCGTGCTCAATTGATGCGCCGTGCTCCCACGTCCGGCAAAAACAGAAACTGACACATTGAATAATAGAATAATACAGCGTTTTTCTGAAATATTACCCATATTAGATGCTGAATAAGTGGACGGCGACTAGACCATAACTCGCAGGTTCAAGTTGCTCCACTGTCACGTGACGTCTCCTCAGGGGCGCACTTGGCTCTCTCTCCCTCTCTGGCGGAAGCGGCAGGGTCAAACAACCCGGTATTACAAGAAAACGTGGAGCTTTTGTACCGCTGTTTTTTTTACATCCCTGACAGGAATTTCATCCATCCATCCATCCATCCATCTTCTTCCGCTTATCCGAGGTCGGGTCGCGGGGGCAGCAGCCTAAGCAGGGAAGCCCAGACTTCCCTCTCCCCAGCCACTTCGTCCAGCTCTTCCTGTGGGACCCCGAGGCGTTCCCAGGCCAGCCGGGAGACATAGTCTTCCCAACGTGTCCTGGGTCTTCCCCGCGGCCTCCTACCGGTCGGACGTGCCCTAAACACCTCCCTAGGGAGGCGTTCGGGTGGCATCCTGACCAGATGCCCGAACCACCTCATCTGGCTCCTCTCGATGTGGAGGAGCAGCGGCTTTACTTTGAGCTCCTCCCGGATGGCAGAGCTTCTCACCCTATCTCTAAGGGAGAGACCCGCCACCCGGCGGAGGAAACTCATTTCGGCCGCTTGTACCCGTGATCTTGTCCTTTTGGTCATAACCCAAAGCTCATGACCATAGGTGAGGATGGGAACGTAGATCGACCGGTAAATTGAGAGCTTTGCCTTCCGGCTCAGCTCCTTCTTCACCACAACGGATCGATACAGCGTCCGCATTACTGAAGACGCCGCACCGATCCGCCTGTCGATCTCACGATCCACTCTTCCCTCACTCGTGAACAAGACTCCGAGGTACTTGAACTCCTCCACTTGGGGCAAGATCTCCTCCCCAACCCGGAGATGGCACTCCACCCTTTTCCGGGCGAGAACCATGGACTCGGACTTGGAGGTGCTGATTCTCATCCACATGACAGGAATTTATTAATGTTATTTAAAAAAAAACAAAAAAAAAACACACACACAGGCAAAGGGCACTTTTTAAGACGAGGCGAAAAAGGGCAGGGGCTCAAGCACCCATAGGGCCCTATGTGTGCACGTGCCTGCCTGTGGGTGATTTGACCAGGCTGTGTCATTAACACGGTCAATGGTGACTTGCCTAACGTACGACAATGCAGCAAAGTCATGCATCTGTGTGGATGTGCTGTGATGAGGCTGATGATGGCGTCCAGCCAGCAAGGAGACAAAAAGTCATCCTGCGCTCCAGAATGAACAATGTCTGACTGATGAGAGCGACGTCTCTCACTCTCACTCTCCATTTCCTCCTCGCCTCAGTCAGCTTCTCTCTACTCCTCAGCCTGGCTTTCTCTGACCTCTTTTCACTTGGCTTGACTTTTTGAATCACTCTCCTTTGCCTGTGTGTCCGTGTCCTGTTTTTGTCCTTTTTGACTATGGTCTCTATCAATCATCCGTCTTTGATAGCTCTCTTATCGTACTCGCAGTGCTGATGTGATGTGTACTCGACTCTCTCTTCCACGTATAGAAACACACACCTTCACATATCACACCTGACAACGCAAAGCTATTAAAGCTCTGCCCGAGTCGCGGCTTGGACATAAAAGGCATGTGACATCTCACTTTGTTCCATCGCTCTTCCTTGACGCCATCTTTCATCAGCTATTCCTTTACCTCGCCATCATTACCGCCGCCTCGCTCTTTAACTCAATTCCTGTCTGTCTCCCCTGATTAATTCTCTCTCCATCTCGTCCATCAGCTTCTTCATTTCTCTCTTTTGCACGCCTTCTCCTTTCACGTGGCTTATGTCCACACAAGCATGACTACTAATGAAAATAAACTAGGGCTGTCAACATTAAAGGGGAACATTATCACCAGCGTCAATATATACACCGTATTTTCCGCACTATAAGGCGCACCTAAAAACCACAAATTTTCTCAAAAGCTGACAGTGCGCCTTATAACCCGGTGCGCTTTATATATGGATAAATATTAAGATTCATTTTCATAAAGTTTCGGTCTCGCAACTTCGGTAAACAGCCGCCATCTTTTTTCCCGGTAGAACAGGAAGCGCTTCTTCTTCTACGCAAGCAACCGCCAAGGTAAGCACCCGCCCCCATAGAACAGGAAGCGCTTCTTCTTCTACTGTAAGCAACCACCCGCCCGCGTAGAAGAAGAAAAAGCGCGCGGATATCACCGTACGTTTCATTTCCTTTGTGTGTTTACATCTGTAAAGACCACAAAATGGCTCCTACAAAGCGACCGGGATCCGGTTCATGAAAAGACGCAATCTCTCCATCCGCACACGGGAGGTTTTCGGGAGAGGCGCTGAATTTCGGGAGTCTCCCGGAAAATCCGGGAGGGTTGGCAAGTATGGTGTATAAGTACTTTTTGACTTCCTGAGGGTTGTTTCACCTTTATCTGTATGCATCCGTTCTCCCTTTTCTGTCTACACACTGTGTCTGCTTGCAAGTACTGTGATTGTGCGCTGCCGAACATGCTCCTCTGCTCGTAAAACTAGCAATGTCATGACGCGCTGTCATGCCCGTTTTAATTTTAATTTTTTTAAATGGGTTACCGGTACTTTTTGTCACACCGCGGTGAGGGATGTCTTATCTTGGTTTTTTCTGTCTTGTGATGTGCATGTTTTAGTTTGAAAAGTAACTCTCCTCTCCTTTCAGGTCACTTGCCCTTCCTTTTGTGTCATCAGTCTGACGTCATCCCGATTCCCTAATTGTTTCCACCGGTTCCCTATTACCCTCATGTGTCTTATAAGCCCACTCCTTCCTTTGTTCTGTGCCAGATTGTTTCGTTTATTCGTGCTCTCTAGCACCCATGTTCCTGTCCATGCCTTGTCTTGCCTTGCCTCGTTTTGTGATTAAGTTCCTTGATCTTGAATCCCTTTGTTACTATTTTGAATTTTTCCTTTCTTCCTCCTCAGCAGAGTGATTTTTTGTTATTTACCGTATTTTCCGCACTATAAGGCGCACCTAAAAACCACAAATTTTCTCAAAAGCTGACAGTGCGCCTTATAACCCGGTGCGCTTTATATATGGATTAATATTAAGATTCATTTTCATAAAGTTTCGGTCTCGCAACTTCGGTAAACAGCCGCCATCTTTTTCCCGGTAGAACAGGAAGCGCTTCTTCTTCTACGCAAGGAACCGCCAAGGTAAGCACCCGCCCCCATAGAACAGGAAGCGCTTCTTCTTCTACTGTAAGCAACCACCCGCCTGCGTAGAAGAAGAAAAAGCGCGCGGATATTACCGTACGTTTCATTTCCTTTGTGTGTTTACATCTGTAAAGACCACAAAATGGCTCCTACTAAGCGACCGGGATCCGGTTCATGAAAAGACGCAATCTCTCCATCCGCACACGGATTACTATTTCACAGCAACTGATATTCCTGTGAACCGCACTGTGGATACAACGGGAGCACGTACGGTGAATATTCGCACCACAGGGAATGAGAAGTCATCCTTCACTGTGGTTCTAGCTTGCCATGCTAATGGCCAGAAACTTCCACCCATGGTGATATTCAAAAGGAAGACCTTGCCAAAAGAGACCTTTCCAGCCGGCGTCATCATAAAAGCTAACTCGAAGGGATGGATGAAGAAAAGATGAGCGAGTGGTTAAGGTAAGTTTACGTTTACGCGAAGAGGCCGGGTGGCTTTTTTCACGCAGCTCTGTCCATGTTGATATACGTATGTTTGTGATTGCACATTTGCGTACATTTTGGGAGTGAACAGAGTTGTTAGAACGCTGGTTTTTAATATATTATTAAAGTTTGACTGACCTATCTGACTGTTTTTTTGACATTCCTTTAGCGCAGTTAGATGCGGCTTACAACATGGGGCGGCTTATTGGTGGACAAAGTTTTGAAATATGCCGTTCATTGAAGGCGCGGCTTATAACCCAGGGCGCCTTATGGTGCGGAAAATACGGTACCTTCATGTTGCAGAAAAAAGACCATATATTTTTTTAACCGATTTCCGAACTCTAAATGGGTGAATTTTGGCAAATTAAACGCCTTTCTAATATTCGCTCTCGGAGCGGGAAGCAATCCGCCATTTTCTCAAACACCGAGTCAAATCAGCTCTGTTATTTTCCGTTTTTTTCGACTGTTTTCCGTACCTTGGAGACATCATGCCTCGTCGGTGTGTTGTCGGAGGGTGTAACAACACCAACAGGGACGGATTCAAGTTGCACCAGTGGCCCAAAGATGCCAAAGTGGCAAGAAATTGGGACGTTTGTTCCGCACACTTTACCGACGAAAGCTATGCTACGACAGAGATGGCAAGAATGTGTGGATATCCTGCGACACTCAAAGCAGATGCATTTCCAACCATAAAGTCAAAGAAATCTGCCGCCAGACCCCCATTGAATCTGCCGGAGTGTGTGAGCAATTCAGGGACAAAGGACCTCGCTAGCACGGCAAGCAATGGCGGCAGTTTGTTCCCGCGGACGAGCGAGCTAAACCCCCTGGATGTCTTGGCTCACACCGTCCCGAAGATGATCAAGAGAAGAATATCGACCCTAGCTTCCCTGGCCTGCTGACATCAACTCCAAAACTGGACAGATCAGCTTTCAGGAAAAGAGCGCGGATGAGGGTATGTCTACAGAATATATTAATTGATGAAAATAGGGCTGTCTGCACTCTCAAAGTGCATGTTGTTGCCAAATGTATTTCATATGCTGTAAACCTAGTTCATAGTTGTTAGTTTCCTTTAATGCCAAACAAACACATACCAATCGTTGGTTAGAAGGCGATCGCCGAATTCGTCCTCGCTTTCTCCCGTGTCGCTGGCTGTCGTGTCGTTTTCGTGGGTTTCGCTTGCATACGGTTCAAACCGATATGGCTCCATAGCTTCAGTTTCTTCTTCAATTTGGTTTTGGCTACCTGCCTCCACACTACAACCATCCGTTTCAATACATGCGTAATCTGTTGAATCGCTTAAGCCGCTGAAATCAGAGTCTGAATCCGAGCTAATGTCGCTATACCTTGCTGTTCTATGCGCCATGTTTGTTTGTGTTGGCATCACTATGTGACGTCACAGGAAAATGGACGGGTGTATATAACGATGGTTAAAATCAGGCACTTTGAAGCTTTTTTTAGGGGTATTGCGTGATGGGTCAAATTTTGAAAAAAACTTCAAAAAATATAATAAGCCACTGGGAACTGATTTTTAATGATTTTAACCATTCTGAAATTGTGATAATGTTCCCCTTTAACACATGTGATTCATTTCTAAAAAATATTGCGTTATCATAAATGATTAATCACACTATTTGTTATGAGCGAACGTAAACGCCAAGTCGGCGCTTATTGTTACACTGTTCAACTTCAGATTGAACTGAGGTCATTTGTTGGCATTGCAGCGACAAACTTTCTTATCATCGCCGCACAACAAGTTTAAAATAGCATCGTAAAGCAAAACACATTGTGAGGATGCCGCTAGCATGAATGCTTCGTCGTCACCGACTTCACCAAGCGGGGAGCGACAAACATATTTTATTGTATTGCGGTATAGCTCAGTTGGTAGAGTGGCCGTGCCAGCAACTTGATGGTTCCTGGTACAAATCCAGATTCCGCCATCCTAGTCACTGCCGTTGTGTCCTTGGGCAAGACACTTTACCCACCTGCTCCCAGTGCCACCCACACTGCTTTAAATGTAACTTAGATATTGGCTTTCACTATGTAAAGCGCTTTGAGTCACTAGAGAAAAGCGCTATATAAATATATTTCACTTCACTTCACTACTTAGGTATAAAATACTACACGGTCTAGCTCCAGCCTATCTTGCTGATTGTATTGTACCATATGTCCCGGCAATAAAAAGAACTCCGGCTTATTAGTGATTCCCAGAGCCCAAAAAAAGTCTGCGGGCTATAGAGCGTTTTCTATTGGGGCTCCAGTACTATGGAATGTTCTAGCAGTAACAATTAGAGATGCTACCTCAGTAGAAGCATTTAAGTCCCATCTTAAAACTCATTTGTATACTCTAGCCTTTAAATAGACCCCCTTTTTAGACCAGTTGATCTGCCGTTTCTTTTCTGTTCTCCTCTGCCCCCCTCTCCCTTGTGGAGGGGGGGGACACAGGTCCGGTGGCCATGGATGAACCATTCTGGGTATCACTCCATCTTATCTGTCTTGTATTTTAACAAAGAAACAAGGAAGTCACAATCTTCGTTCAATGAATGTTCTGCAATTTGTTGTCCCCAAAGTAAGAACTAAACTGGGCAAGAAAGCATTTAGGTTTTCAGCACCAAAGGCTTGGAATAACCTACAATCGAACATTAAACTTCAAACCCTAGTTACGTTGAATGAGTTTAAAGCTTCTGTGAAAGGATTGTCTACCTTGTCTGTATGCACATGTGTCATGTCAGCAAGTTTTAATGTTGTACATGTCATGTTTTATGTATTTGTTTACTGTTTTTAGTGTAACCTTGCTGCTGCCCTCTTGGCCAGGTCTCCCTTGGAAAAGAGATCTTTGATCTCAATGGGATTTTACCTGGTTAAATAAAGGCTAATAATAATAATGAAGTGCTGGCTGTCCAGAGTCGGGACCCGGGGTGGACCGCTCGTCTGTGCATCGGTTGGGGACATCTCTGTGCACAAAAGCAGCATGAAGACGTTTATGTATGCTTTATTCTTTGCCTTGTATACATATATAGTACCTGCTTCATTCTCTTTCATCTCATTCGTTTGGAGTCCGTATGAAGCCGGCATTCTCTATTTCCTTAACTACCTTCCTGAATAAATCTGTTTCTTTTTTTCTCCCATCAATGCACTTCAAAATGTTCCATTCTTCTATTTTTTGAAACAAATGATGTCTCTTAATTTCAGTTGTTGCCTGTTTTGATTACATGGTATCTGTTTCTGGGTTGTATCCCGCGCGTTGAAAGTGGCGCAAGCGCGATACGAAGAGTCCCCTCTGGCAGGACAATCCCATAATCCAGGTGTGTTAGTCTGGTTTCACAAATGCATACCTGCCAACTTTTGAAATCAGAAAAACCTAGTAGCCAGGGTCCAGGGGCCGCAGGCCCCGGTAGGTCCAGGTCAAAGTCCCGGTGGGGGGTTCAGGTTCGCCCCCCGACGCAAAATGATTATTAGCATTCAGACAGGTTAAAATGTTGCTAAAACCATCACTTTTCTATCAGTCACAGTGACTTTTCAAAACAAAAATATTGCAGCAAAAATCATATGGGTTGATTGACATGTTTATTCTGTAAGCTAACTTCAATAGTTTGAAATTATTTTGACAGTTAATGCCAGTTATCCTGTCAACCTTTCACAAGACTTCAATTTGTTCATTGAAAGTATAAACAGTATAAACACTTTGTACAGTAAACAAATGGTAAAACAGTACTAAACAATTCCATTAAAAAAAAATTGGTGTTATTATTAACTTTCTGTCCAAGCTTGTATAATCTACTGCCTTGTTCAATTGTAAAAAATATTCTGTGCCTAAAATTCACATTTCTATCACAATTATCATACTGTAAACATGGTAAGCTAACTTCATTAAAATTAATAGTCCTGTCAATAGCATGGTATTACAATTCAAATGTAGTTTTTTTGTAAGCCTTTCAAAAGAATTCAAAATATGAAAAATGAATGAAAATTAATTGAAGCCATCAGACACTTGAAAAGTGGCACATCACATCTCTAATGTAATCATTTGAACTTTTCAACAGAAATAGCACTGCAAAAATATTAAGGACATACTTCTGTATTTTGGTAGTTATGCTGTCAACATTTAACAAGATTTCTTCAACTTGGACTTGAAAGCATAAATAGTATAAACACTTTTAACAGTATAACAGTACTAAACAATTCCAATAGATAACATTGGTGTCATTACCTTTTTGTGGCTAAAATCCAAATTTATCCAAAGAATCTGTTTGGGCGACGAAAAACGTTGAAAGTTTTCCACTTGTATCGCTAGCAATGGCATTAGACTTGTGTTCTTTTGTCCCAACGTGGTCTTTTACATCGCTAATTCCTCCGTGTCCGATCGAAAAATCTTGTCTGCACAAGGTGCAATTTGCGTAGTTTTCACCCTTTTTGGAACGGATAATTATTCCCGGATAGGCTTTTGAATATTCTTCACGGAATGACTGCAGTTTTCTTTTCGGTTTAAGACTCGTTTGCCATTTTTCTCCGGCTGATTCCATGATCGTTCGCTCGTTTGGAAACAATGGCAACTGGTGCCTCGTGCTTGGCAGCGGTGCTATAAATAGCCTCGCGCATGGCATTCGGAATGGCTCGATAGGAAGTTACGGGAAGCAGTGTCGATTGTCATTGTTGTTACGCGATTTCGTGAATAAAACTTTAAAAAAAAAAATTTTTTTTAATTAATGAAAAACCATATTTTTTATCACTGCAACCGTAACCCGGAATAGGTTGATGAAAACCGTACTAATTACGTGAAAACCGGAGTAGTTGGCAGGTATGCAAATGCCAAACATGATCAGATCAAGGTGTTTTTTCCATTGGTTGGAGGATGCTTCTTTAACTATTTGAGAAATCAGACTAATTGAATGCATGGAAGTGTAGTCAGTGAGTGCAGACCAGCAGGGAGAAGGAGAGAAAGGGAGAATCCACCCAAGTTCAGCAAGGTACAAACTAGTGCGAGTACGCCCTTAGTGACACATTTTCTTTCCACAAAAAATTGTAGAGCTCAGATCAACATTTGTGCTTGATGTGGAACACTTGAGCAAACAGCCTGACAAAGAAGATGAAGCCTCCACTTGCAGAATACACACATTATGGACAGGAATGTCGTGCTGGTAGAATGGCAGCGCTCCTTTGTTCTAGCTTTGATTGGGGACTTCAAGAGACAAACATGCACATGTGAGACCCCGGGGACTGGAAAGAAGAAAGTTCCCTCCTTCTTCCCTCGAGAGTGGTTCATTAAAAATGGCGTGCGAGGCTCGGCATTCCACAGCCATCATCTCTATGATGCGGACGTGAAAAGAAAGACATCAAATCAAGGCGAGCTAAGTTAAGTGACAAGAACATTTACACCAAACTGCTTCACTGACAGGCTAACGGGAATAAATGTAAATATTCTACATTGCACCCATGGTCATGAAAATGTCAATGCTGGAACAATCATGGTGTTCAAACCTTACCAGATGACCAGTGCTGCCACCTTTGGGACAACATTTAGCGAGTATTCAGACCTCTCCAAGTACTTTTCTTCAAAAAAAAGGACAAAGCCAGCAACTAGTTTTAGTGTAATTAGAGACATGAAAGCATTGGACATTGAACATCCATCCTCCCACTGTTCCCAATGGGCCCAATGTTGGGTTGTGAGCATAGAGCAGGGGTGCTCACACTTTTTCTGCAGGCGAGCTACTTTTCAATTGATCAAGTCGTGGAGATCTACCTCATTCATATATATCATTTATATTTACTTATTTATGAAATATATGTTTTTGTTAACAAGTTAAAGGTGTTTAATGATAATGCAAGCATGTTTAACACATATAGTTAATATTGTTAATACATTAAAGGTGTTTAATGATAACACAAGTATGTTTAACACATATAGTTAATATTGTTAACAAGTTAAAGGTGTTTAAAGATAATGCAAGCATGTTTAACACATATAGTTAATATTGTTAACAAGTTAAAGGTGTTTAAAGATAATGCAAGCATGTTTAACACATATAGTTAATATTGTTAACAAGTTAAAGGTGTTTAAAGATAATGCAAGCATGTTTAACACATATAGTTAATATTGTTAACAAGTTAAAGGTGTTTAATGATAATACAAGCATGTTTAACACATATAGTTAATATTGTTAACAAGTTAAAGGTGTTTAAAGATAATGCAAGCATGTTTAACACATATAGTTAATATTGTTAACAAGTTAAAGGTGTTTAAAGATAATGCAAGCATGTTTAACACATATAGTTAATATTGTTAACAAGTTAAAGGTGTTTAAAGATAATGCAAGCATGTTTAACACATATAGTTAATATTGTTAACAAGTTAAAGGTGGTTAAAGATAAAACAAGCATGTTTAACACATATAGTTAATATTGTTAACAAGTTAAAGGTGTTTAAAGATAATACAAGCATGTTTAACACATATAGATTCCTTTCTTTCATGAAGACAAGAATATAAGTTGGTGTATTACCTGATTCTGATGACTTGCATTGATAGGAATCAGACAGTGGTGATGATAACGTCCGCATTTTCGAATGGAGGAGAAAAAAAGTCCTCCTTTCTGTCCAATACCTCATGAAAGTGGTTGGTTTTTGGCCTCTTATTTGTCCAGCTTCCGTACTCCTTTGTATACACTTTACAAGAAATACATTGTTGGCAAACTCCGTAGCTTGCTAGCTTGTGCACGCCAGCTTTCTGAGACTCTTATTTTGGTAGCGCAGGCAGGATGAAGCAGAGCTTTTATTGTGCAACTGTGCAGTCGGTCTTTGGAGTTTTGACGACGGGTACGGCGCCAGAGTCTCTTGAAATAAAGTGTTTCTCGTCTTCCAGTCGGTAATTTTAATGATCTGGCAGCAGCCAGCGTCACCTCAGAAGACCCTCGGGTGCCGTGAATGTCAATCAAGTGACGAAAGTGACGTCATAGTGAAGATTTATGATCGCTCATTTTTAGGACTATTTTTTTAATGCCTGGCTGGTGATCGACTGACACACCCTCCGAGATCGACCGGTAGATCGCGATCGACGTAATGAGCACCCCTGGCATAGATTCAACTGAATGTCGACATGGGCAAAGTCTAAACAGCACTAATGATAACACCAAGCGTGTGATTCTCTGCTGAAACACTAGGGGTGCTGTTTTCTGGCAAGGCAACAACTCGAGCAATCACAACTTTGGTAGCCCTATTATCTTGTTAGCGTCCTTTAAAAACGGCGATTAAAAACGGGGAAGTGTTATTGGCGCTGGATCCCATCAATCTGTTAGGACAGTCACTAATGCAAACGGTAATGCACAATTGGAGAAGGCATTAGTGATTCGGGATGTATACGGAGTATAGTTTTTTTTTGGTACTGGTTCCTAA
Organism: Nerophis lumbriciformis; assembly: GCF_033978685.3. NCBI lineage: Eukaryota > Metazoa > Chordata > Actinopteri > Syngnathiformes > Syngnathidae > Nerophis > Nerophis lumbriciformis. The sequence goes on from NC_084561.2 coordinate 1,688,733, forward strand.
TTGGGTCGGTCCAGAGGACTGTTTTGATTCTAAACAAATGATACGGCGATCTGTATTTCTTTAATCCAGATGACACCATAGATGATTATTGACCCACGGAGAAGGAGTACCCACGACACACCTCTGTACATAGGGGGGACAAAGGTGGACAGGGTGAAAACCTTTAAATTCCTCGGGACCCACATCAGCGAGGACCTCACCTGGGATCACAACACCCAACAAACAATAAAGAAAGCCCAGCAGCGACTGTACTTCCTAAGAAGGCTGAGAAAATTTGGCATGCCACCCAAAATTCTCAGCATCTTCTATAGAAGTACGGTTGAGAGTGTCCTTACCAGCTCAATCACGGTCTGGTATGGAAACTGCACTGCTAAGGACAGGAAGGCACTCCAGCCAGTGATTAAAAGTGCTCAGTACATATCAGGAGCAGCCTTCCCCTCACTACAGGACATGTACTCTACCAGGAGAGCACACAACATCATAAAGGACAGTACACAGTGTCTTCAGCCTCCTACCATCAGGCACACCATACAGGAGCCTGAAATCCAGGACTACGAGACTGACAAACAGTTTCTACCCACAGGCCATCAGGCTTGTGAATGCTAACTTGTGAATGCTAGCCCCCCACCCCCGTTTTACTTTTGTCTTTTTGAACAAAAGACAGCTACCATGACCACCCCCGAACTGTGAACCATCACTGTAGACACTTTTCACCTTTGATCACTAAAGACACTTTAAAGGGGAACATTATCACCAGACCTATGTAAGCGACAATATATACCTTGATGTTGCAGAAAAAAGACCATATATTTTTTTAACCGATTTCCGAACTCTAAATGGGTGAATTTTGGCGAATTAAACGCCTTTCTATTATTCGCTCTCGGAGCGATGACGTCACAACGTGGCGTCACATCGGGAAGCAATCCGCCATTTTCTCAAACACCGAGTCAAATCAGCTCTGTTATTTTCCGTTTTTTCGACTGTTTTCCGTACCTTGGAGACATCATGCCTCGTCGGTGTGTTGTCGGAGGGTGTAACAACACCAACAGGGACGGATTCAAGTTGCACCAGTGGCCCAAAGATGCGAAAATGGCAAAAAATTGGACGTTTACCGACGAAAGCTATGCTACGACAGAGATGGCAAAGAAAAATATCGACCCTAGCTTCCCTGGCCTGCTGACATCAACTCCAAAACTGGACAGATCAGATTTCAGGAAAAGAGCGCGGATGAGGGTATGTCTACAGAATATATTAATTGATGAAAACTGGGCTGTCTGCACTCTCAAAGTGCATGTTGTTGCCAAATGTATTTCATATGCTGTAAACCTAGTTCATAGTTGTTAGTTTCCTTTAATGCCAAACAAACACATACCAATCGTTGGTTAGAAGGCGATCGCCGAATTCGTCCTCGCTTTCTCCCGTGTCGCTGGCTGTCGTGTCGTTTTCGTGGGTTTGGCTTGCATACGGTTCAAACCGATATGGCTCAATAGCTTCAGTTTCTTCTTCAATTTGGTTTTCGCTACCTGCCTCCACACTACAACCATCCGTTTCAATACATGCGTAATCTGTTGAATCGCTTAAGCCGCTGAAATCCGAGTCTGAATCCGAGCTAATGTCGCTATAGCTTGCTGTTCTTTCCGCCATGTTTGTTTGTGTTGGCTTCACTATGTGACGTCACAGGAAAATGGACGGGTGTATATAACGATGGTTAAAATCAGGCACTTTGAAGCTTTTTTTTAGGGATATTGCGTGATGGGTAAAATTTTGAAAAAAACTTTGAAAAATAAAATAAGCCACTGGGAACTGATTTTCCTTACCTTCCCGGTAAGGTCTATTCAGGTGTACTGGAGAGGAGGCTACGCCGGATAGTCGAACCTCGGATTCAGGAGGAACAGTGTGGTTTTCGTCCTGGTCGTGGAACTGTGGACCAGCTCTATACTCTGGGCAGGGTCCTTGAGGGTGCATGGGAGTTTGCCCAACCAGTCTACATGTGCTTTGTGGACTTGGAGAAGGCATTCGACCGTGTCCCTCGGGAAGTCCTGTGGGGAGTGCTCAGAGAGTATGGGGTAACGGACTGTCTTATTGTGGCAGTTCGCTCCCTGTATGATCAGTGTCAGAGCTTGGTCCGCATTGCCGGCAGTAAGTCGGACACGTTTCCAGTGAGGGTTGGACTCCGCCAAGGCTGCCCTTTGTCACCCATTCTGTTCATAACTTTTATGGACAGAATTTCTAGGCGCAGACAGGGCGTTGAGGGGGTCTGGTTTGGTGGCTGCAGGATTAGGTCTCTGCTTTTTGCAGATGATGTGGTCCTGATGGCTTCCTCCGGCCAAGATCTTCAGCTCTCACTGGATCGGTTCGCAGCCGAGTGTGAAGCGACTGGGATGAGAATCAGCACCTCCAAGTCCGAGTCCATGGTTCTCTCCCGGAAAAGGGTGGAGTGCCATCTCCGGGTTGGGGAGGAGATCTTGCCCCACGTGGAGGAGTTCAAGTACCTCGGAGTCTTGTTCACGAGTGGGGGAAGAGTGGATGGTGAGATGGACAGGCGGATCGGTGCGGCGTCTTCAGTAATGCAGACGCTGTATCGATCCGTTGTGGTGAAGAAGGAGCTGAGCCGGAAGGCAAAGCTCTCGATTTACCAGTCGATCTACGTTCCCATCCTCACCTATGGTCATGAGCTTTGGGTTATGACCGAAAGGACAAGATCACGGGTACAAGCGGCCGAAATGAGTTTCCTCCGCCGAGTGGCGGGGCTCTCCCTTAGAGATAGGGTGAGAAGCTCTTGTCATTCGGGGGGAGCTCAAAGTAAAGCCGCTGCTCCTCCACATCGAGAGGAGCCAGATGAGGTGGTTCGGGCATCTGGTCAGGATGCCACCCGAACGCCTCCCTAGGAAGGTGTTTCGGGCACGTCCGACCGGTAGGAGGCCACGGGGAAGACCCAGGACACGCTGGGAAGACTATGTCTCCCGGCTGGCCTGGGAACGCCTCGGGATCCCCCGGGAGGAGCTGGACGAAGTGGCTGGGGAGAGGAAAGTCTGGGCTTCCCTGCTTAGGCTGCTGCCCCCGCGACCCGACCTCGGATAAGCGGAAGAAGATGGATGGATGGATGGATGGAACTGATTTTTAATGGTTTTAACCATTCTGAAATTGTGATAATGTTCCCCTTTAAGTGTAGACCAAAGAACACGGGCAGAGACTGACGTACATAACATAACATTGTATGACTAAACAACAAGGTGCCAGTACGATAGTAATTCTAATAAGATGTTACACTGTGACTGCATCTTTTTGTCTTGTTTGTAATAGCTTCATCCTCATTTAACAGCCTGCGTCCTCCACCGTGTCCTATTATATCATCCCTGTGACCACTTCTATGTGTTTATGCACAATACGGACAAAGCCAGAGTGTGTGTGTGTGTGTGTGTGTGTGTGTGTGTGTGTGTGTGTGTGTGTTTGTGTTTGAGACTAAGCCTGGCAGAGGTTCAATAAGCCAACTGGCCGACATTATTAAGTCGGAACGACAAACACTGTCCACCCAGAGATCAGACAAAAAAGTGTGTGCGTTTATTAATGTAGCAACACTGAAATTCAAGAATACCGGCCTTGTGTAAACAGCACCTAAACAGTATTCAATCTACCGCTATAGTAGGCATGGAGGTTTTGCCCCTTCAAACAAACCTATAACATTAACTATGACAGGAAGTTACATTGTAAGTAGGGATTGGTATAGAAATATTCACTTCACTTAATTACTAATGTGAAAACAAGAGATATTAACATCTTTACCCATTAAGAAATGACATACCTCAATCTAAAGTTGTATAAAGACTTTCTGAACAACGGAGGTTTTCAATTGACAGTTTGACAGAAATTATAAATAATAATTTCATTTGCAACGCAATTACAGTACAAACCAATATTTAAAACAATAAAAGCTTAGCCATCAAAACAGATAAGACTAAAACACAAACAGTGAAGGATAAGAAACCAACAAAATGCAAAGTAGTGACTTTTCTAACAGTGTGTATCTATTTTAGTTTTTTTAATCTAAAGAGTTTAGTCAGTGTATAACATACTTGCCAACCTTGAGACCTCCGATTTCGGGAGGTGGGGGGTGGGGGCGTGGTCGGGGTGGGGCGGGGGCGTGGTTGGGGGCGGGGCTAAGAGGGGAGGAGTATATTTACCGCTAGAATTCACCAAGTCAAGTATTTCATATATATATATATATATATATATATATATATATATATATACATATATATATATATATATATATATATATATATATATATATATATATATATATATATATATATATATATATATATATATATATATATATATATGTATGTGTGGGAAAAAAAATCACAAGACTACTTCATCTCATATATATATATATATATATATATATATATATATATATATATATATATATATATATATATATATATATATATATATATATATAAGAAATACTTGACTTTCAGTGAATTCTAGCTATATATATATTTATTTTATTATATATATATATATATATATATATATATATATATATATATATATATATATATATATATAAATAAATAAAATAAATACTTGGATTTCAGTGTTCATTTATTTACACATATACACACACATAACACTCATCTACTCATTGTTGAGTTAAGGGTTGAATTGTCCATCCTTGTTCTATTCTCTGTCACTATTTTTCCAACCATGCTGAACACCCTTTCGCAGGTACCCAGAAAGGTTTCGAGTACCACCAAAAAAAACTGAATCTCTGAAGACAGTATAAAAATCTGTGTTAAAGGTGTACAAATACTGTTTGTATAATAAGCATGTTGTTTTTTTACAAATGAGGGTTAAGAGTTCAGTACTAAAAAAAAAAAAGAAAAGAATGTGGCTTAAGTACAGTTTTTTAATTGAGCTGCTGAATTTTTTGGTTGGGTTGTTTATTTATTTTGAGTAACTTCTATACATTTCTAAAAGGGGAGGAATGTAATAGAGTGATCTATGTTTGTCTGTTGCCATCTCCTGGTGAATGTTGGCTATAGCGTACTGGGGTTACTTTTTGGTTGGCCAACGATTTACGTGGTGTTGCGCACCTGACGTCACTCAGGTCCGCATGGAGCTGGAGGGGGCATGGCTTCCAGCTCCGCCAGAATTTCGGGAGATTTTCGGGAGAAAATTTGTCCCGGGAGGTTTTCGGGAGAGGCGCTGAATTTCGGGAGTCTCCCGGAAAATCCGGGAGGGTTGGCAAGCATGGTGTATAAGTACTTTTTGACTTCCTGAGGGCGTTTCACCTTTATCTTTATGCATCCGTTCTCCCTTTTCTGTCCACACACTGTGTCTGCTTGCAAGTACCGTGATTGTGCGCTGCCGAACATGCTCCTCTGCTCGTAAAACTAGCAATGTCATGACGCACTGTCATGCCCGTTTTAATTTTTATTTTTTTAAATGGGTTACCGGTACTTTTTGTCACACCGCGGTGAGGGATGTCTTGTCTTGGTTTTTTCTGTCTTGTGATGTGCATGTTTTAGTTTGAAAAGTAACTCTCCTCTCGTTTCAGGTCACTTGCCCTTCCTTTTGTGTCATCAGTCTGACGTCATCCCGGTTCCCTAATTGTTTCCACCTGTTCCCTATTACCCTCATGTGTCTTATAAGCCCACTCCTTCCTTTGTTCTGTGCCAGATTGTTTCGTTTATTCGTGCTCTCTAGCATCCATGTTCCTGTCCATGCCTTGTCTTGCCTTGCCTCGTTTTGTGATTAAGTTCCTTGATCTTGAGTCCCTTTGTTACTATTTTGAATTTTTCCTTTCTTCCTCCTCAGCAGAGTGATTTTTTGTTATTTACCGTATTTTCCGCACTATAAGGCGCACCTAAAAACCACAAATTTTCTCAAAAGCTGACAGTGCGCCTTATAACCCGGTGCGCTTTATATATGGATTAATATTACGATTCATTTTCATAAAGTTTCGATCTCGCAACTACGGTAAACAGCCACCATCTTTTTTCCCGGTAGAACAGGAAGCGCTTCTTCTTCTACGCAAGCAACCGCCAAGGTAAGCACCCGCCCCCATAGAACAGGAAGCGCTTCTTCTTCTACTGTAAGCAACCACCCGCCCGCGTAGAAGAAGAAAAAGCGCGCGGATATTACCGTACGTTTCATTTCCTTTGTGTGTTTACATCTGTAAAGACCACAAAATGGCTCCTACTAAGCGACAGGGATCCGGTTCATGAAAAGACGCAATCTCTCCATCCACACACGGATTACTATTTCACAGCAACTGATATTCCTGTGAACCGCACTGTGGATACAACGGGAGCACGTACGGTGAATATTCGCACCACAGGGAATGAGAAGTCATCCTTCACTGTGGTTCTAGCTTGCCATGCTAATGGCCAGAAACTTCCACCCATGGTGATATTCAAAAGGAAGACCTTGCCAAAAGAGACCTTTCCAGCCGGCGTCATCATAAAAGCTAACTCGAAGGGATGGATGAAGAAATGATGAGCGAGTGGTTAAGGTAAGTTTAAGTTTACGCGAAGAGGCCGGGTGGCTTTTTTCACGCAGCTCCGTCCATGTTGATATACGACTCCATGCGCGCCCACATCACGCTGGTTTTAATATATTATTAAAGTTTGACTGACCTATCTGACTGTTTTTTTGACATTCCTTTAGCGCAGTTAGATGCGGCTTACAACACGGGGCGGCTTATAGGTGGACAAAGTTTTGAAATATGCCGTTCATTGAAGGCGCGGCTTATAACCCAGGGCGCCTTATGGTGCGGAAAATACGGTAGTATATTCAGCCGAAGTGGTGAGTTTCAGTTATTTTTTCATTCTATCCTCAATTTTTGAGTGACTATTTTTGTTAATACTTTATCAGATTAGTGAGTGTAGAAATCTTCATAGCTATTTGTTTTTTCCTCCTGTTGGAGCGTTTTCTGTTTATACATTTTATAACATATACGGCGCCAATTATAGTTCGTCTTTGCTTTTGTGTTTTCCTCCGTTCGGAGTGATTTTTGGTTGTTCCTATTTTTTCTTGGAACCTTTTTGCCGATTAGTTTTTGGTTAAAGATAGATATTGTAATCCTTGACTTTGGAGGTGAAAGGAAGCTGTCAAAATAAAAGCCTGTCTTAATTCCCTACTCTGCATCTGAGTCCTATCCTTTTACCAAGCCTGACACTTTTCAAACAGAGTATAGTACTGTTTTGGATACATTAGTACCAGGGTACTATGCTAGTACCGGTACCAAACATAGTTTTTAACAACAATATTAATATATTGGTTAATATTCAAGTCACGACATGTAAACAGACTATTATTGGTTTTTAATTGGGTTTTATGAGCGGAATAGAGGACATCCCATCAGACTTTTATTTACGAATTAGAACAAATAAAAAATAAATAAAAACATAAATAAAAATAAATAATAAATAAATAATAAATAATAACAATAAAGCAATAAATAAAAACTCCTCTCTGAGCTGCCACCTTACCGTGGTAGAGGAGTTTGCGTGTCCCAATGATCCTAGGAGCTATGTTGTCCGGGGGTTTCTATGCCCCCTGGTAGGGTCTCCCAAGGCAAACTGGTCCTAGGTGAGGGATCAGACAAAGAGCAGCTCGAAGACCTCGATGAAGAACACAAACCAAGGACCCAGATTTCCCTCGCCCGGACGCGGGTCACCGGGGCCCCCCTCTGGAGCTAGGCCCGGAGGTGGGGCACGATGGCGAGCGCCTGGTGGCCGGGCCTGTCCCCATGGGGCCCGGCCGGGCACAGCCCGAAGAGGCAACGTGGGTCCCCCCTCCAATGGGCTCACCACCCATAGCAGGGGCCATAGAGGTCGGGTGCAGTGTGAGCTGGGCGGCAGCCGAGGGCAGGGCACTTGGCGGTCCGATCCTCGGCTACATAAGCTGGCTCTTGGAACGTGGAACGTCACTTCGCTGGGGGGGAAGGAGCCTGAGCTAGTGCGTGAGGTGGAGAAGTTCCGGCTAGATATAGTCGGACTCACTTCGACGCACAGCAAGGGCTCTGGAACCACTTCTCTTGAGAGGGGCTGGACTCTCTTCCACTCTGGCGTTGCCGGCAGTGAGAGGCGACGGGCTGGGGTGGCAATTCTTGTTGCCCCTCGGCTCAAAGCCTGCACGTTGGAGTTCAACCCAGTGGACGAGAGGGTAGCTTCCCTCCGCATCGGTGCGGCGTCTTCAGTAATGCGGACGCTGTATCGATCCGTTGTGGTGAAGAAGGGGCTGAGCCGGAAGGCAAAGCTCTCGATTTACCGGTCGATCTACGTTCCCATCCTCACCTATGGTCATGAGCTTTGGGTCATGACCGAAAGGACAAGATCACGGGTACAAGCGGCCGAAATGAGTTTCCTCCGCCGAGTGGCAGGGCTCTCCCTTAGAGATAGGGTGAGAAGCTCTGTCATTCGGGGGGAGCTCAAAGTAAAGCCGCTGCTCCTCCACATCGAGAGGAGCCAGATGAGGTGGTTCGGGCATCTGGTCAGGATGCCACCCGAACGCCTCCCTAGGAAGGTGTTTAGGGCACGTCCGACCGGGAGGAGGCCACGGGGAAGACCCAGGACACGTTGGGAAGACTATGTCTCCCGGCTGGCCTGGGAACGCCTCGGGATCCCCCGGGAGGAGCTGGACGAAGTGGCTGGGGAGAGGGAAGTCTGGGCTTCCCTGCTTAAGCTGCTGCCCCCGCGACCCGACCTCGGATAAGCGGAAGAAGATGGATGGATGGATGGATGGAACAAATAAAAAAAGAAAAACATAGGATTGAGAATGATTTTTTAAAAGTTCAGTTCCCCTTTAAGAAGTAGAACAAACAAATAGTTTGTTAGAGGTTTCTCCTTCATCAAATCTGACAGTGTTTATTTAGTGCTTAACTTTCTGTTTCTTTTCTAGCCTGCGGAGATTGTCTTGTCATTTGTCCCCGCCCACCACCTCCAATGTGACAGACAAAAGGTGGCGCTGGTATAATCTGTTTGGGAAGCCAGCAGACTTTTAAGTGTCAATGTGCTTTATCCAAGTAGGATGTTGATGGCTGTGGATTCATCCAAGATGTGTGCCAGGCTGCGTGTATCTGGACTTGGTGTGTGGGCAAGCAAGTGTGTAAAAGCCTTGAATGCATTGTTCTGGAATGTCTCATGGGGGAGCTTGTCTGGCTCATCTCCACTCCCACACAGCACGGATGTTCAAACATTTATTAGAGGGCTGGTGTGAAGCACATCAGAGGTCAGGTTAGCAGACTACGAGCCATGACTCCATCAGCTCCTCTCGGAAACAACTCAACTACGGAGCAGGAATATTAGGAAGTGCAATTATTGGGGGGGAGAACTGGTCCGCTTGTCTTAATCCCAAAGTACTTGCCTTGTTTCTAGACTCCTCAGACTGCTTTAAGGCTCTTAAAAACCAATCCCTCCCCTTCATCTGGCCCTCTTAAATCCTCAAGCAAGTCCCACTCTTGGAAGGCAAAGAAACTTCCACTTTTGGGAAGCCACATGGTGGCCTGGTGGTTAGCGTGTCAGCCTCACACGCAAAAGACCGAGGTGTGGTTTGAGAGTCCTACGTTGGAACCAAGTAGAGTGCGCTTCCTTCCTCGCACATCCCGAAAACATGCGTGTTATGTTAATGGTACACTAAATAAAAAAACAAAAACCCATTAGATGTGAATGTTCTTGTAAATTGATGATGTGTTGAATTTGTTCCTATTCAGTAAAGAAATGTCTAGAGGAGGAATGGCTACCTTTCACATACGTATAAAATACTACACGGTCTAGCTCCGTCCTATCTTGTCCATTGCATTGTACCATATGTCCCGGCAAGAAATCTGCGTTTAAAGAACTTCGGCTTATTAGTGATTCCCAGAGCCCAAAAAAAGTCTGCGGGCTATAGAGAGTTTTCTATTGGGGCTCCAGTACTATGGAATGCCCTCCCGGTAACAATTAGAGATGCTACCTCAGTAGAAGCATTTAAGACCCATCTTAAAACTCATTTGTATACTCTAGCCTTTAAATAGCCCCCCTGTTAGACCAGTTGATCTGCCGTTTCTTTTCTTTTCTCCTCTGCTCCCCTATTCCTTGTGGAGGGGGGGGGGGGGGGGGGCACAGGTCCGGTGGCCATGGATGAAGTGCTGGCTGTCCAGAGTCGGGACCCGGGGTGGACCGCTCGCCTGTGTATCGGCTGGGAACATCTCTGCGCTGCTGACCCGTCTCCGCTCGGGATGGTGTTCTGCTGGCCCCACTATGGACTGGACTCTTACTGTTATGTTAGATCCACTATGGACTGGACACTCACACTATTATTTTAGATCCACTATGGACTGGACTCTCACACTATTATGTTAGATCCACTATGGACTGGACTCTCACTATTATGTTAGATCCACTATGGACTGGACTCTCACACTATTATGTTAGATCCACTATGGACTGGACTCTCACTATTATGTTAGTTCCACTATGGACTGGACTCTCACACTATTATGTTAGATCCACTATGGACTGGACTCTCACACTATTATGTTAGATCCACTATGGACTGGACTCTCACACTATTATGTTAGATCCACTATGGACTGGACTCTCACTATTATGTTAGATCCACTATGGACTGGACTCTCTCACTATTATGTTAGATCCACTATGGACTGGACTCTCACTATTATGTTAGATCCACTATGGACTGGACTCTTACTATTATGTTGGATCCACTATGGACTGGACTCTTACTATTATGTTAGATCCACTATGGACTGGACTCTCACTATTATGTTAGATCCACTATGGACTGGACTCTTACTATAATGTTAGATCCACTATGGACTGGACTCTTACTATTATGTTGGATCCACTATGGACTGGACTCTCACAATATTATGTCAGACCCACTCGACATCCATTGCTTTCAGTCTCCCCTAGAGGGGGGGGGGTTACCCACATATGCGGTCCTCTCCAAGGTTTCTCATAGTCATTCACATCGACGTCCCACTGGGGTGAGTTTTTCCTTGCCCTTATGTTGGCTTTGTACCGAGGATGTCGTTGTGGCTTGTGCAGCCCTTTGAGACACTTGTGATTTAGGGCTATATAAATAAACATTGATTGATTGATTGATTGACATCTGAACCGATACAGCACCAATTCCCAGTGCCTTGGAATCGATACCGGTACTTTTAAGTGCAATAAATTGTTTTTAATTATAAAAATCTAATCAACTTGTTATGAAGTTGTTGTTAACCTGCTCAGTGGCCTAGTGGTTAGAGCAGGGGTCGGCAACCCAAAATGTTGAAAGAGCCATATTGGACCAAAAATACAAAAACAATTTTGTCTGGAGCCGCAAAAAATTAAAAGCCATATTACATACAGATAGTGTGTCATGAGATATAAATTGAATTAATATGACTTAAAGGAAACTAAATGAGCTCAAATATAGCTACAAATGAGGCATAATGATGCAATATGTACATATAGCTAGCCTAAATAGCATGTTAGCATCGATTAGCTTGCAGTCATGCAGTGACCAAATATGTCTGATTAGCACTCCACACAAGTCAATAACATCAACAAAACTCACCTTTGTGGATTCATGCACAACGTTAAAAGTTTGGTGGACAAAATGAGACAGAAAAGGGATAAAACACGTCCTAGGAAGTCGGAGAAAGTTATATATGTAAACAAACTAAGGTGAGTTCAAGGACCGCCAAAATTAGTAGGACAAAACGGCGCTCGCCAAATACTCGAATCAGTGAAGCATGTTTAATATAAACAGTGGGATTTATAACAATTAGGGAGGTTTGTGTCATGTTTGTCCTCCTACAGAAAACATAATAAAACAAAAAATATTTTTTTCCCCCCTCATCTTTTTCCATTTTTCATACATTTTTGAAAAAGCTCCAGAGAGCCACTAGGGCGGCGCTAAAGAGCCGACCCCCGGGTTAGAGTGTCCGCCCTGAGATGGGTAGGTCGTGAGTTCAAACCCCGGCGGAGTCATACCAAAGACTATAAAAATGGGAGCCATTACCTCCCTTGCTTGGCACTCAGCATCAAGGGTTGGAATTGGGGGGGTTAAATGATTCCCAGGTGTGGCCACCGCTGCTGCTCACTGCTCCCCTCATCTCCCAGGGGGTGAGGGGGATGGGTCAAATCTCACCACACCTAGTGTGTGTGTGCGTGTGTGTGACAATCATTGGTACTTTAACTTTATATCTTTTGTTATTAATCAAATTTCTGAGCCAATTTCTTTATTGGCATTAAAAATGTCAACAATACCTACAGGCAGTGTAGTGATGTAATGATTGAACATTTTACATCACAATCAAAATTAGCACCATTATTATAATCACAATATTGTCAAATGTGCTCCAAAAATGACTTAACCGCACACTGAAAGCCTTAGTTGTTTCTAAATAATAAAAATAGACACACTGTTAAAAAAAAGAATGTTGCAGGTTTTGTGTTTTTATGCTTCACTGATAGTACTTTAGTCGTGATATCTTATCTGTTTTAATAGCTAAAAGTTTATTGTTTTAAATATTGGTTTGTACTGTTGTACTTTAAGATTGATTGAAATGAAAAGTGCATAACAAATAAAATCTATTATTATTTATTAATTCTGGTGAGCGTTTTACTCTTTGGTTGTCCTACTCTTTTCAGCGGTCATTGAACGCACCGTAAAACCACCTGTTTCACCTATTTCTCCAATCAATCAATCTATGCTAAGACAGAACAGCTTGCAGGTTCAATGTCCACAATTGAACAGCAATCTGTTTATATTAGTTTAGATTGAAGTAGGTTGGTTTTTTTAATTGGGGAGAGAAGTTGATGTTTTTATATTAGCATTTAAGTTAGCATTCAAGCCATGAGTCCATGAGTTTTTAAAGTTTCAATCACAATTTTCTTGTTTTAATTTAAAAACGCCAATACTAACAACAGTCGGGAGTTATAGTTTTTGGCTACATCCTAGTTAGAGCTGAGTGAGTCTAGAACTGGACGTGACGTCACACACAACCCAGGAACCCAAACAAAGCACCGTTGGATTTTGCATGAATTGGTGGGATTAAAAAAAAAGTCCCGGATCTAGTCCAGAGAAAGCCAAGGTCTTTTAAGTACATGAGCTCTAAAATAACACGAGGTTACAGAGGAGACACTTTATGCCGCTGACAGAAAGGAAGAAAGAACAAGAGAGAAACGAAGAAATCTTCCAGATCTTTATATCCGCCTTGAGAATGTGAACAGAGACAGGTGAAGTGTCCTGTCCTTGGGGGAGAAGCGGGAGGATGAGCAAAATAATCTGACTATGAGTGTTTCCATTAAACATTGGGAAAGGCAGTAATACAGCATCGATCACAAAAGAACCCCATTTGTAGGGTAACCTTAAAACAAAAGACAAATACAATATAAATGACTGATCTTTGACATCAAAACAGTCTTGGTCTCATGCTCTTGGAAGGTGGTCCTGACATTGAGCAAGTCAAACAACATGCTTTTTGACAACGTTTAATGATTGGAGGTTCATTTGATCATTGAATTGAGTTCATTTTTCCAACCAATATTCTACGATGTCGAATCGTACAATATTGACGTTTAGTCAATGTTGGGTTCTGTCGTTGATTTGATCATTGAATTTTGGTCATTTTTCCAACACTAATACAACGTTGGAACAACAACGTCTATATAAACAACAACGTTTATTCAATGTGAGGGTGTGACGTTGAACTAGAGCTCGTTGAATTAGGTCCTGACGTTGAGCAACTCAAACCTACATTGAAACAAAATGCTTTTTGACAACTTTGGTTTCTGCTGTTGATTTGATCATTGAATATTTGTCATTTTTCCAGTGAGGTGCGGTGAGGTTGATGGCTGGTGAGGCACTGACTTCATCACAGTCAGATTTACAAACATATGAACCCTAAAGAGTATCTTATTCACCATTTGATTGGCAGCAGTTAACGGGTTATGTTTAAAAGCTCATACCAGCATTCTTCCCTGCTTGGCACTCAGCATCAAGGCTTGGAATTGGGGGTTAAATCACCAAAAATTATTCCCGGGCGCGGCGCCGCTGCTGCCCACTGCTCCCCTCACATCCCAGGGGGTGATCAAGGGGATGGGTCAAATGCAGAGGACATATTTCACCACACCTAGTGTGTGTGTGACAATCATTGCTACTTTAACTTAACTTTAACTTTACACATACAATCTGTAGCACACAAAAAAGCACATTTAATAAAAAAAAACGTTATTATGGTCTTACCTTTACTTATAAATGAAGTCCATGCGCCGCAACTAAAGCCCTCACTTAAACTTTCCATGTGCAAGATTGAATCTATTTAAAAAAGTGTAACCGAGGGTTTATAAATGTGGCCTATACTGTATGAAACTACAAAATAACAAACACGGAGGCTCCAGTTTACACGAGGACCACTTTATTTACCTTCTTTCAAAAACCTCCGCAACGTGACATCACTTCCGCTCTTAGCGCCTTCAAAATAAGAGCTCAAAGCATATGCTGTATAACAGCGCATAACAGGAACTTAACGTCACAAAGAGGAAAGCCCATGAAAATAGGTTACAAAAGTTATTTAATAAGAAGCCAAAAAGTGCAAAAACAATAATGTTCATGTTGGAGGAGTTGTGAATTAGATACACCTGCAGTCTGCAGGTGTATCTAATGTTGTGGCCCTGCAGTCATTCACAACTCCTCCAACACCAACATTATTGTTTTTGCACTTTTTGGCTTCTTATTAAATACTTTTTTGAAAATAGATTCAATCTTGCACGTGGAAAGTTTAAGTGTGGGCTTTAGTTGATATAACAATTCTACGGCGGGGGTGCAGGAGGCGAGCCTCAGCCAGTGCGTCTTTTGCAGCCGTTTTATGATCGCTCAGCACAAGAAATACGTTACACACATACAGTTGTTGACAAAATACACTGTACATTATATACCTCAGCTAACCAAACTATGGAAATGTATAATATAATTCATATAGCAATACGGTCTCACTGCACAGCAGGCCAGCAGTTAGCCAAGTCCATCCATGTTGAGGCACTGAGTGACGTGCCTCAACTGGCTGCTGTTCACCGCACCGTCTCTTCTCAGTATTTGAACGGCAAATGTGAAAATTCAGCGATTTTGAATAAAAATAATCTAAAACTGGTGAAGTTAAATGGAAAATAACTTTATAGTATAATCACTGGATACATATAACAATTTAATTTTTTTTTTTTTCTTTTTACATTTTTTTTCTTTCCATGATGGCAGGTGAGGCCTCGCCTCACCTGCCTCTAGTGACTGCACGTCACTGCATTTTTCCAACCAATATTCTACGATGTTGACAACGTTTAATCAATGTTGGGTTCTGCCGTTGACTTGATCATTGAATTTTCGTCCTATTTTTCAACACTAATACAACATTGTCTAAAAAAACAAGGTTTATTCAATGTAAGGGTGTGACGTTGATTTGACAATTGAAACCTGGTCATTTCCCAACCGGCGACGTGGATCCAACGTTGTATATCAATAGACAAATACTACTATGACCCCAAAAGGGACAACAAGGCTGTGGACGCCAACCATGAGAGGGTCTGAGCTAGCAGTGAATACGAGAGCTGTGCCATGCCGTTGCCATGGTAATAACAAGAATGTCATTCCTTCAAAGTAAACTTACGATGTTTGCTTTATATTACTCCTTCTGTTCTTTTCCCCATATTCTCTCTTCACTTCTGTTCTTTACACCAAAGATCCATTTGATGTTCCCAGCCTTTTACCGTCTCCCTCCTCCATCTTCTTATCATTTCTACCTTCATTCGCTTTCTTCCTGCCATTGGAGGAAAGGAAAAGGTGGTGAGGAGTTGAACACAGCTTGTCAACTTGAACTAGGAGTGGAGAAGCAGGCTCAGAGGAAGGCAATAATAATAATAGTAATAATAATAATAATAATAAAGCACACACCATCCAACACTTGTTACTTTGGAGGACATGGTCAAGTACTGGACACTTATTATAATGAGGAGTAATTATATCCTAACAGTCTGACCTCTAGTTTAATTGATTCCTCCCCAGGCTCAGACTAATTCTTTGAAGGGGGTTGATGAAATCCGCCCCTCTGACCACCTCTTCCACTTGAAATGGGAGGACGCCAAGGTGTTCCCAGGCCACACTCAGCTGCCAACCAGTCCCAGTTTGATCAGGACCAATTCATACTCCCGGAGCACCTCCCACAGGAAAAACCACTTGGGACATGGATGACTGGTCCAGGGTTCCACAACCAGGACAAAAACATTGGCCCTTCGAGGGTTGGACGGTATACTGGAACTAATAAAGTACCAATGTATGATAAAAGGTACTATACTGCCTTTGATAAATACCGGTCCTTTTTTTTCCATGCCTCGATGACCCGCCATGGTGGCATTGCTGGTAATATGAGTAAAGTATCCAAACAACCAAATAATAAGTGCTTATTTGAACAGAAGTGTAGATAGAAGATGTTCAAACAGAACGTAGACGTATATCAATGGTAAATGAACAATGTTCCCTTTTAAGATAGTTGATGTTTGGTCAACTATCAAAATATTTGTCTCGTTGCAGTCCTGTTTGAAAGACAACAACCGACGCGAGCCCATCACACAGCCTTTACAGAGTTGGAGTACATTTGAAAGTAAGACATTTATCATTCAATGTCGTCACAAGCTAATAACAGCCTCAGTCCATTCTTCATGTCTACGCAAAGTCTGCTTTATTTTTCTTGGAGTAGACAAGTGAAGGCGACAGGCTTTCATCCACTCACTACTTTGTCTTCTCCATTTGGATGAAAAATGACTTTGTGGCTCCAGCACAGCCAGTTACAGTAAATACACACACCCCTGCAGAGCCTTTGCATCCCTGTCACACACACACACACACACACACACACACACACACACACACACACACACACACACACACACACACACACACACACACACACACACTGTAATTCCCCACTGTGAGCTGAACTTGTTTTTATCCGCCCTTTATCTCCCGACATACAGAAAACCAATTAAGACAAAATAACGAGTAAATATTTTTGTGACTTTACAACTCGACTCGAGTAATCAATTTTGGTTATTTATTCCAATAATTATGCCTTTTTCTTCCCGGAGGCATTTCAAGTTGTCCTCCATCCATCTGCACGTAAGACATGGCCTGCTTCCACTGCCTCATAATGAGGCGTTCAGGGACCATTTTTAACACCAGCTAAACTCCTCAAGTATCATTCTTGTAGCCTTGTGGAGGTCAAAGTGTTGAATGCAAAAAGTCTTTTAATGAAACCAAAGCAGAAGCAGTCAAAGTACCGCAGAGGAGAGGTTGTCGAGGACATTTTGAAGTTAAAACCCTGCATGTATTAAAGCCCTACGTCTACTTTTTAGGGTCTGTGTGTGCAGCAGAGGTGGGTAGTAACGCGCTACATTTACTCCGTTACATCTACTTGAGTAACTTTTGGGATAAATTGTACTTCTAAGAGTAGTTTTAATGCAACATACTTTTACTTTTACTTAAGTATATTTATAGAGACGAAACGCTACTTTTACTCCGCTACTTTTATCTACATTCAGCTCGCTACTCGCTACTAATTTTAATCGATCTGTTAATGCACGCTTTGTTTGTTTTGCTTTGTCAGACAGACCTTCATAGTGCCTGCGTTTCAACAAAAACAGTCACTGGTGACGTTCACTCCGTTCCACCAATCAGATGCAGTCACTGGTGACGTTGGACCAATCAAACAGAGCCAGGCGGTCACATGACCTGACTTAAACAAGTGTAAAAACTTATTGGGGTGTTACCATTTAGTGGTCAATTGTACAGAATATGTACTGTACTGTGCAATCTACTAATAAAAGTTCCAATCAATCATGATCCGGGGCCACGGATCATGACAGGATCCCCCCTTAAGGACAGATTCCAGATGTCCCCAGAATACCACAAAAAAAAAAAAAAAAGTTCAAAAGTCACGGGAGGGCGGAGGGAGGACTTGGTGGTGGGTCGCCAGGCCAGGTGTTACAATCAAACAGCTACTGTGTAATGAGTGCACTACTTACAGTACAAACACTTTTTAGGGCACCTCAACATGCCATAGACACTACTGCCATCAAACTTGTTGCAGGTGCAACTTATTGTCAGGCTTGCGCGATAATTAGACGAGATATAACAACTGGACAGTAGTTGTCATAATCGGCTCATTTTGAAATGTTGCAATAGATTTTATTAACACGCAAGTTTAGAAAATGCTTTATTTTAATGAACGGCCATATGTTTTGACGAAGTGTGTCATTTTGCAAATATAAACGAAAATTAAAAGTATGTTGGAGTTGGGGTGTTGGTGGAGGGAACAGTGATAAAGTCATCTAAAATAATTTGTGTTAAAAAGGGGGCAGATAAATATAAGAATATTATTCTTCCATCTGCTCCTTTCTGATCATGGAAATGTATAAAAAACAAAAAACAAAAGTGTGAACTGTACGTGGCTTGTATATATGCATTTTCATGAAAGGAATAAAAAGAAATGAATGAATGAATGAATGAATCAATCAATCAAAAATGTGAAGGAAAAAAGACCCTTTTTTTAATTTCAACCGTACTTCCCGTCAAAAGCCTAAAGACTGACTGCACAGTTCCTGTCTTCACAATAAAAGTGCCGCTCCATCGCGCCTGCGCTTTCAAAACAAGAGTCTCCGAAAGCCAGCGCAAACAAGCTAGCAAGCTACGGAGTTTGCCGCCAATGTATTTCTTGTAAAGTGTATAAAAACGAATATGGAAGCTGGACAAATAAGATGCCAAAAACCAACCACTTTCATGTGGAATTAGACAGAAAGGAGGAACTTTTTTTCTCTTCCATTCGAAAATGTGTACGTTATCATCACTACTGTCTGATTACAATCAATGCAAGTCATCAGAATCAGGTAATACACCAACTTATATTCTTGTCTTCATGAAAGAAAGGAATCTATATGTGTTAAACATGCATGTATATTCATTAAAACACCTTTAACATGTAAACAAAAACGGCAAAATAAATAAATATAAATTATATACTGTATATATATCAATGTATATATATATATATATATATATATATATATATATATATATATATATATATATATATATATATATACATATATGTGTGTGTGTATGTTACTCATCAGTTACTCAGTACTTGAGTAGTTTTTTCACAACATACTTTTTTTTACTCAAGTAAATATTTGGGTGACTACCGTATTTTCCGCACCATAAGGCGCCCTGGGTTAAAAGCCGCGCCTTCAATGAACGGCATATTTCAAAACTTTGTCCACCTATAAGCCGCCCGGTGTTGTAAGCCGCATCTAACTGCGCTAAAGGAATGTCAAAAAAACAGTCAGATAGGTCAGTCAAACTTTAATAATATATTAAAAACCAGCGTTCTAACAACTCTGTTCACTCCCAAAATGTACGCAAATGTGCAATCACAAACATACGTATATCAACATGGACAGAGCTGCGTGAAAAAAGCCACCCGGCCTCTTCGCGTAAACTTAAACTTACCTTAACCACTCGCTCATCTTTTCTTCATCCATCCCTTCGAGTTAGCTTTTATGATGACGCCGGCTGGAAAGGTCTCTTTTGGCAAGGTCTTCCTTTTGAATATCACCATGGGTGGAAGTTTCTGGCCATTAGCATGGCAAGCTAGAACCACAGTGAAGGATGACTTCTCATTCCCTGTGGTGCGAATATTCACCGTACGTGCTCCCGTTGTATCCACAGTGCGGTTCACAGGAATATCAGTTGCTGTGAAATAGTAATCCGTGTGCGGATGGAGAGATTGCGTCTTTTCATGAACCGGATCCCTGTCGTTTAGTAGGAGCCATTTTGTGGTCTTTACAGATGTAAACACACAAAGGAAATGAAACGTAATACCCGCGCCCTTCTTCTTCTACGCGGGCGGGTGGTTGCTTACAGTAGAAGAAGAAGCGCTTCCTGTTCTATGGGGGCGGGTGCTTACCTTGGCGGTTGCTTGCGTAGAAGAAGAAGCGCTTCCTGTTCTACCGGGAAAAAAGATGGTGGCTGTTTACCGAAGTTGCGAGATCGAAACTTTATGAAAATTAATCTTAATATTAATCCATATATAAAGCGCACCGGGTTAAAAGCCGCACTGTCAGCTTTTGAGTAAATTTGTGGTTTTTAGGTGCGGCTAATAGTGCGGAAAATACGGTACTCATTACTTTTACTTGAGTATTAAATCTCTAAAGTAACAGTACTCTTACTTGAGTACAAATTCTGGCTACTCTACCCACCTCTGGTGTGCAGTTCTCCTGGATGTGAGTACACACGTGCACGCCCAGTGATTAGCCACCGTACTTACACACTCAGACACAACACAGGCAGCAGTTCCAAGAGAGCAGTGAAATCTGAGAGGCATGAATTATAAATGTAACAAGCAACACACACACAGTTGTGTGTGTTTGTGTGTTGTTTACGTGTGCAAATGACACGACTGCCTGCCAAAGTCTCAGCGTGCACACAAAGACATCAGCAGGTGCTGCTCCGACACACGTACAAAGAAATTAAAAACCTTGACAAGAGCAAAAAAAAGCAAGTCAAAGCAGCACAGTGGGACCTCTGAAATCAATAACAAGTTTCTGGGAAATAAAGCCTATGGACCACCGAGGAACGTTTTGCTGGTTCTTGGGCTATTTAAAAAGCCTCTGCCTCCACAAGGACGTGAAAAGAAGAAGCAGCTTCTAAATCCAAAGTTGCACAAAGTAAGCAGACTCCCATTCAAAACGAGACTCCGACTTAACTTCTTTTTACACTTGCATGAATAAGGATGGGTACCGAATCCTAGCGGGCACTGATTGAGGTCAAATCCAGCAGTGCCGTGTTTGGGTAGCTGGGTTGCGCGTGACGTTGCCAACTCAGTCGACTCCTCACACTACCTCGAGATAATGTCGTACTTTTCAATGCCAACAAAGACACGGACTCACAAAAACACTCCAGCATAAGTTAAGGCTCCACTTGTGACGACCGGGGCGCATGGTGATGCGGGGTTTCGTTCTCCCAGGATGCAACGGACTTCGGACACAGCGTGAAGGTAAAAGAAATGATTTATTTACGGAATTAATCAGAAGAAACAAAGAAAAGGGTGCTCATAGCGCATAAGGTAAAAACTAAGGATGGCTAGCGTGGAAGCTAGCAGGTACAGAGCAAGAACAACAGTCGTCTACTGTTGCAAAAAGCAAACTAGGAAGCAAGGCCGAATGACAGGGAAGGCAGGCTTAAATAATAATGTCAGTGATGACAAACAGGTGCGCGTCGGGAACACACGCGGCAGGTGAAAATAATATGTAAAAGAATTGAGTTGAAATATTGTGATGATGTTGCTAAATTAAACATAAATACATTAAAAGATTTACAGTAAGTACATGTGATCGGTATTGGTATCGCCAGCATAAAACCCTGACCGGAACATTCCTAAATCATATCAATAAAAAAAGGAGTCTTTTCAAAAGCTGTGTTGACTTATTTGGAAGACCTTGAGAGCCTTTCACAACTTTTAAAACCCCCGAGTCAGACGTTTATTTTCAGAGGTGGGTAGTAACGCGCTACATTTACTCCGTTACATCTACTTGAGTAACCTTTGGGATAAATTGTACTTCTAAGAGTAGTTTTAATGCAACATACTTTTACTTTTACTTGAGTATATTAATAGAGAAGAAACGCTACTTTTACTCCGCTACTTTTATCTACATTCAGCTCGCTACTCGCTACTAATTTTTATCGATCTGTTAATGCACGCTTTGTTTGTTTTGGTCTGTCAGACAGACCTTCATAGTGCCTGCATTTCAACAAATACAGTCACTGGTGACGTTCACTCCGTTCCACCAATCAGATGCAGTCACTGGTGACGTTGGACCAATCAAACAGAGCCAGGCGGTCACATGACCTGACTTAAACAAGTGTGAAAAACTTATTGGGGTGTTACCATTTAGTGGTCAATTGTACGGAATATGTACTGTACTGTGCAATCTACTAATAAAAGTTCCAATCAATCAATCAAAAGTGTGAAGGAAAAAAGACCCTTTTTTATTTCAACCGTACATCCCGTCAAAAGCCTAAAGACTGACTGCACAGTTCCTGTCTTCACAATAAAAGTGCCGCTCCATCGCGCCTGCGCTTTCAAAACAAGAGTCTCCGAAAGCCAGCGCAAACAAGCTAGCAAGCTACGGAGTTTGCCGCCAATGTATTTCTTGTAAAGTGTATAAAAACGAATATGGAAGCTGGACAAATAAGATACCAAAAACCAACCACTTTCATGTGGTATTAGACAGAAAGGAGGAACTTTTTTTCTCCTCCATTTGAAAACGTGGACGTTATCATCACTACTGTCTGATTACAATCAATGCAAGTCATCAGAATCAGGTAATACACCAACTTATATTCTTGTCTTCATGAAAGAAAGGAATCTATATGTGTTTAACATGCATGTATATTCATTAAAACACCTTTAACATGTAAACAAAAACGGCAAAATAAATAAATATAAATTATATACTGTATATATATATGTGTATATATATATATATAAATGTGTGTGTGTATATATATATATGTGTGTGTGTATATATATATATATATATGTGTGTATGTATATATATATATATATATATATATATATATATATATATATATATATATATATATATATATATATATATATATATATATATATGTATGTGTGGGAAAAAAATCACAAGACTATTTCATCTCTACAGGCCTGTTTCATGAGGGGGGGTTCCCTCAATCATCAGGAGATTTTAATGGGAGCATTCGCATACCATGGTTTATATAGGGCACAGAGTGGGTGGGTACAGGCTGGCGTAAGGGCGTGGTGATTGGCTCAGGTGTTTCCGTCTGTGGCGGCATGCTGTTACAATTTCGCTGCGCTTGTTGAGGGATGACAGGTCTGGACGGTAAATAATAAACAGTTTCTCTTTCAAGCATAGGTTGCATCTTTTATTACCACTATTGTAAGGTGTGCTGGATGCAAGAATTTGCCATGTTATTGAATATTCAACATTATTGTCTTTGAGGTCCCAAATGTGTTTGCTGAGTTCTGTGGTATTCCGCAGGTTTTGGTTCCTGAAAGAAGCCTTGTGATTGTTCCATCTGGTTTTGAATTCTCCCTCGGTTAATCCTACATATGTGTCGGATGTGTTAATGTCCTTGCGTGTTACCTTAGATTGGTAGACAACTGATGTTTGTAAGCACCCCCCGTTGAGAGGGCAATCAGGTTTCGTTCGACAGTTACAGCCTTTGTTGGTTTTGGAGTCGCTCTGTCCGGGGGCCGACGGCTCATTTGCAATTGTTTTGTTGTGGTTTGAGATAATTTGTCGTATATTGTTCATACAGCTGTAGCTCAATTTAATGTTGTTCTTGTTGAATACTTTTCTTAGGGTGTTGTCTTTGGGAAAGTGTTTGTCAATCAGATTGAGGAATTTGTGTCCAATGTTAGTTGAGACGTTTTTGCTGTATGGGGGGTTGTACCAGATGATGTCGTTTCGTTTTCTGTTCTTTTTTGGCTGGTTTCCTGGCGTGGGTTCATAGGTGAGGGTGAAATTGTATCCGCTTTCATCAAGGGCTTTTTGGTACGGGGGGGTTGCTTGGTCAAATTCAGCTTTGCTAGATGACAGCATCGATAGCCTTTTATTGATTCCGGTAGGTATTCTTTTCGTGGTGGTGGGTGGGTGGTTGCTGTCATGGTGCACGTATTGGAGTGTTGTGTTGGGTTTCGTGAATGGTTGGTAGCTGTTATTTCTCAGGTTGAAAGTGACGTCAAGGAAGTTGACGGTTTGCTTGTTGGCTTCAATCGTGATCCGTAGGCCGTTCTCTTTGAAAATTTGGCATATGCGCTTCTTGGTATTCTCGCTGCTCCTTGGCGAGGCGCGACACACTGCCAGTCCGTCATCATGGTAAATACCAAGGTTCAGATTGAGGCTAGCGAGCTGGGAGAGGAGGAAACTCCCAACGAGTTCACACGTTTCTGCTCCGTCAAAACCTCCCATAGTGATATATATATATATATATATATATATATATATATATATATATATATATATATATCCATCCATCCATCCATCTTCTTCCGCTTATCCGAGGTCGGGTCGCGGGGGCAGCAGCTTAAGCAGGGAAGCCCAGACTTCCCTCTCCCCAGCCACTTCGTCCAGCTCCTCCCGGGGGATCCCGAGGCGTTCCCAGGCCAGCCGGGAGAGATAGTCTTCCCAGCGTGTCCTGGGTCTTCCCCGTGGCCTCCTACCGGTCGGACGTGCCCGAAACACCTTCCTAGGGAGGCGTTCGGGTGGCATCCTGACCAGATGCCCGAACCACCTCATCTGGCTCCTCTCGATGTGGAGGAGCAGCGGCTTTACTTTGAGCTCCCCCCGGATGACAGAGCTTCTCACCCTATCTCTAAGGGAGAGCCCCGCCACTCGGCGGAGGAAACTCATTTCGGCCGCTTGTACCCGTGATCTTGTCCTTTCGGTCATGACCCAAAGCTCCTGACCATAGGTGAGGATGGGAACGTAGATCGACCGGTAAATCGAGAGCTTTGCCTTCCGGCTCAGCTCCTTCTTCACCACAACGGATCGATACAGCGTCCGCATTACTGAAGACGCCGCACCGATCCGCCTGTCGATCTCACGATCAACTCTTCCCCCACTCGTGAACAAGACTCCGAGGTACTTGAACTCCTCCACTTGGGGCAAGATCTCCTCCCCAACCCGGAGATGGCACTCCACCCTTTTCCGGGAGAGAACCATGGACTCGGACTTGGAGGTGCTGATTCCCATCCCAGTCGCTTCACACTCGGCTGCGAACCGATCCAGTGAGAGCTGAAGATCTTGGCCGGAGGAAGCCATCAGGACCACATCATCTGCAAATAGCAGTGACCTAATCCTGCAGCCACCAAACCAGATCCCCTCAACGCCCTGACTGCGCCTAGAAATTCTGTCCATAAAGGTTATGAACAGAATCGGTGACAAAGGGCAGCCTTGGCGGAGTCCAACCCTCACTGGAAACGTGTCCGACTTACTGCCGGCAATGCGGACCAAGCTCTGACACTGATTATACAGGGAGCGAACTGCCACAATAAGACAGTCCGTTACCCCATACTCTCCGAGCACTCCCCACAGGACTTCCCGGGGTACACGGTCGAATGCCTTCTCCAAGTCCACAAAGCACATGTAGACTGGTTGGGCAAACTCCCATGCACCCTCAAGGACCCTGCCGAGAGTATAGAGCTGGTCCACAGTTCCACGACCAGGACGAAAACCACACTGTTCCTCCTGAATCCGAGGTTCGACTATCCGGCGTAGCCTCCTCTCCAGTACACCTGAATAGACCTTACCGGGAAGGCTGAGGAGTGTGATCCCACGATAGTTGGAACACACCCTCCGGTTCCCCTTCTTAAAGAGAGGAACCACCACCCCGGTCTGCCAATCCAGAGGTACCGCCCCCGATGTCCACGCGATGTTGCAGAGTCTTGTCAACCAAGACAGCCCCACAACATCCAGAGCCTTAAGGAACTCCGGGCGGATCTCATCCACCCCCGGGGCCTTGCCACCGAGGAGCTTTTTAACTACCTCGGCAACCTCAGCCCCAGAAATAGGAGAGCCCACCACAGATTCCCCAGGCCCTGCTTCCTTATAGGAAGACGTGCTGGTAGGATTGAGGAGGTCTTCGAAGTATTCCCTCCACCGATCCACAACATCCGCAGTCGAGGTCAGCAGAGCACCATCCCCACCATACACGGTGTTGACACTGCACTGCTTCCCCTTCCTGAGGCGGCGGATGGTGGTCCAGAATTGCTTCGAAGCCGTCCGGAAGTCTTTTTCCATGGCCTCCCCGAACTCCTCCCATGTCCGAGTTTTTGCCTCCGCGACCGCTGAAGCCGCACACCGCTTGGCCTGTCGGTACCTGTCTGCTGCCTCAGGAGTCCCATGAGCCAAAAGAACCCGATAGGACTCCTTCTTCAGCCTGACGGCATCCCTCACCGCCGGCGTCCACCAACGGGTTCTAGGATTACCGCCACGACAGGCACCAACCACCTTGCGGCCACAGCTCCAATCGGCCGCCTCGACAATAGAGGTACGGAACATTGTCCACTCGGACTCAATGTCCAGCACCTCCCTCGTGACATGTTCAAAGTTCTTCCGGAGGTGGGAATTGAAACTCTCTCTGACAGGAGACTCTGCCAGGCGTTCCCAGCAAACCCTCACAATGCGTTTGGGCCTGCCAGGTCTGTCCGGCATCCTCCCCCACCATCGCAGCCAACTCACCACCAGGTGGTGATCGGTAGAAAGCTCCGCCCCTCTCTTCACCCGAGTGTCCAAAACATGAGGCCGCAAATCCGATGACACAACTACAAAGTCGATCATGGAACTGCGGCCTAGGGTGTCCTGGTGCCAAGTGCACATATGGACACCCTTATGCTTGAACATGGTGTTTGTTATCGACAATCTGTGACGAGCACAAAAGTCCAATAACAGAACACCACTCGGGTTCAGATCCGGGCGGCCATTCTTCCCAATCACACCTCTCCAGGTTTCACTGTCGCTGCCAACATGAGCGTTGAAGTCCCCCAGTAGAACGAGGGAATCACCCGGGGGAGCACTCTCCAGTACTCCCTCGAGTGAATCCAAAAAGGGTGGGTACTCTGAGCTGCTGTTTGGCGCGTAAACGCAAACAACAGTCAGGACCCGTCCCCCCACCCGAAGGCGGAGGGAAGCTACCCTCTCGTCCACCGGGTTGAACTCCAACGTGCAGGCTTTGAGCCGAGGGGCAACAAGAATTGCCACCCCAGCCCGTCGCCTCTCACTGCCGGCAACGCCAGAGTGGAAGAGAGTCCAGCCCCTCTCAAGAGAAGTGGTTCCAGAGCCCTTGCTGTGCGTCGAAGTGAGTCCGACTATATCTAGCCGGAACTTCTCCACCTCACGCACTAGCTCAGGCTCCTTCCCCCCCAGCGAAGTGACGTTCCACGTCCCAAGAGCCAGCTTATGTAGCCGAGGATCGGACCGCCAAGTGCCCTGCCCTCGGCTGCCGCCCAGCTCACACTGCACCCGACCTCTATGGCCCCTGCCATGGGTGGTGAGCCCATTGGAGGGGGGACCCACGTTGCCTCTTCGGGCTGTGCCCGGCCGGGCCCCATGGGGACAGGCCCGGCCACCAGGCGCTCGCCATCGTGCCCCACCTCCGGGCCTGGCTCCAGAGGGGGGCCCCGGTGACCCGCGTCCGGGCGAGGGAAATCTGGGTCCTTGGTCTGTGTTCTTCATCGAGGTCTTCGAGCTGCTCTTTGTCTGATCCCTCACCTAGGACCAGTTTGCCTTGGGAGACCCTACCAGGGGGCATAAAAACCCCCGGACAACATAGCTCCTAGGATCATTGGGACACGCAAACTCCTCTACCACGGTAAGGTGGCAGCTCAGAGAGGAGTATATATATATATATATATATATATATATAACATACACACACATATACATATATACATATATATATATATATATATATATATATATATATATATATATATATATATATATATATATATATATGTATATATGTATATGTGTGTGTATGTTACTCATCAGTTACTCAGTACTTGAGTAGTTTTTTCACAACATACTTTTTACTTTTACTCAAGTAAATATTTGGGTGACTACTCCTTACTTTTACTTGAGTAATAAATCTCTAAAGTAACAGTACTCTTACTTGAGTACAATTTCTGGCTACTCTACCCACCTCTGTATATATTTTAGAGATGTACGCAAGACAGCAAAAATCAGCATTGGAAGGGAAGCTGAAGAACGAGGGGACAAAAAGATATCAACATGGCTCTGAAAAGATCCGAATATCAAGGATGTATTTGAGTGTGTGTGAGGTGTGAACACACACCATGAAAATGTCTGATGCTCATCCTGCTTGGTATTTAAAGATCCTAAAAGTGATGAATAGTAATAGAAGGAGCAGTGCAGCGTAGCCAGCAGAGCAGGGGGGGAAACATAACCCGAGCACACACACACACACACACACACACACACACACACACACACACACACACACACACACACACACACACACACACACACACACACACACAGTGGATGGAAATGGGCCTCAGTGTGGATGACAGGCCTAACAAGCTAAATATAGCCTTGTGGGTTATCTCCTCTGTGGGCACAGTCAGTGGTTGTTGTTGCTTCACATTATTTACGTGTCCACTCTTTTATTTCACTCACTCTTACACTCCACATCATGTCTTTATGCTGGATCTCTCTCCTTTTAATTCCATCCTCTACCACTCATCTGTCTGTATCTCTCTCCTCCATCTGCAGCCCCCCCCCCCCTGAGCCATTTTTCTCCGCCTTTGAGCCCCTCTGTCCCTCCCCCTCATCTCTGAACCATGCCTAGCCAGCATAGCGCCACTCCAGCGTTACAAAGTAGAACAGCCCGCAGCGCTGAGGGTCTTGCATCTTTACCTGCAGCTGTCGCAGGGACCAGATGGGCTCCAGTGTTGGATGTGAACAAAAAAAAGCATAATCCTCGCACGTGATGCACAATATGAATGAGAATATGAGTTCAAATCAGTCCGCCTGAGCTGCTCACCAACATTTTCATTGGTTTTGACTATTTATTATTATTGAAAGGATGCAATTAAGGCTGAAACGACGCATCGACGTCATCGGTTACGTAAATACGTCGACGCCGTTTTTGTGCGTCGGCGCGTCGCATATTTACGTCACACTACTGTCATGGCGGAGCGCAAAGCAGACGATGCGAGCGAGGGGGAAAAAGCACGCCAAAAGTCGTCAAAAGTGTGGGAGTATTTCAATAAACGGCCTAATAATGTTGTTGTATGCACACTGTGTCGAGCGGAAATGGCCTATCATAGCAGCACAACGGCTATGAACGAACATTTGAAAAGAAAACCCCCGACAGCGTTCTTGCCATCACCATCAACAAGTCAATCGTCCGCGTGCGTATACGTTGTCATTATTACACAAAAACATGAATGTGTCATTTGTATCTGCGTTGTAAATTCATAAACCAAAGCACCGTTTGCTCTGAGAGGCGCGTTTGGCGTGCCTGTTCAGTGTTTACAAAGACGCGCTCCTCTTTAACGCTGTGGAGAGGCGGCGGCGGCGAGCGAGCGGCGAGGCGGGGCGGGGCGTGCCGGGAGCGACGCCGCAAGAGACAGGGGACGACGAGCGAGCGAGGAAGAGGAGCTGAAAAGCGAGGAAAGAAAGAGAAAAGAGTTGGAAGAGAAAAGACTTTGTGTAAAATTAAAAGATTGTAAACCTGGCAAAGCCGTCTGGCGTTCAGTCTGTCGGTCCTGAAAGAACCCCACGGCACAAGACGTGTCACAAACGCTAACGTTAATTAGTTGTGCAAATACCTTTTACAACATTAACAGTTACATATACTATGTACAAACCAACAATTAACTTTCACTTTAATCATACTATCATTGTTGTGTTATTAAGCAAAATAAGCAATACTTTTACTTTTGTTGAAATGTTTACACTGTACACTTTTTTGTATTGGATGTTTAGCTTTATTTTTGCACATTTTAGCAAATAAGCAATACTTTTACTTTTGTTGAAATGTTTACACTTGTTACAGAATATTTCCGTTTTGCACTTTTTTGTATTGGATGTTTATCTTTATTTTTGCACATTTTAAAGCAAAATAAGCAATACTTTTACTTTTGAAATGCTTATACTATTCCAGAATATTAAGATTTGCACTGGATGTTTACTTTTATATTTGCACATTAAAAAGCAAATAAGCTACTTTTAATTTTGTTAAATGTTAAAAGTTTTAAATGTTTACATTGTTACAGAATATTTTGTCATGTTGTTGTCAATGTTGACTGAGTGGCCATACTTTTTTTTTGGTAAATAAAAGCCATGCCTTTTGAAAAAACTGGCCTACATTTAGTTTTTCCTCTTCATTTTAAATAAAAAAAATAATCGGTAAAAGGAAAAATAATCTATAGATTAATCGAAAAAATAATCTATAGATTAACCGATTAATCGAAAAAAATAATCTATAGATTAATCGATAGAAAAATAATCGTTAGCTGCAGCCCTAGATGCAATTTATCATGAATTGATGAACGTGGACCCCGACTTAAACAAGTTGAAAAACGTATTCGGTGTTACCATTTAGTTGTCAGGACTTGGACTATGGCTTGGATTGTTCTCCCGAGGTGCAAGTGAATTGGACCAGATGTGGCGTGAAGGTAAATACATGATTTATTTAAACACTAGTGATGGGTCCGGCAACACCGATGCATCGGCGCATGCGTCGAGCTCATATAGCAAAACCCTGTGTCGGTTTTAGAAAGTCACGTGACCGATCATGAGCTGTTTTGGTCACGTGACCGATACGCCAACTGTGTCGCCTCCTCTGTGCCCTGTGAGCGGCTCTTTTCTACAGCCGGAGAAATAATAACTAAGAAGAGAAATCGTCTAAAATGTAATACGTCGGAAAAACTTTTTTTTTATTTTATTTTTTTAATAAAAATGTGTAAAAAAATTTAATTAAAAAAATTCCCAGTCCACAATCATCCACAACACGTTCTCTTAGATTTCCATGTTATGATACATGTTCACATTATTTATTGACTGTATCTAAAAAAGATACAAATATATTTTTATTTAAATGAAGATATGAAATAATCCTAAATGAAATACAATGACTTGGTTTATATTATTGTATATACTAGGGCAGGGGTCACCAACGCGGTGCCCGCGGTCACCAGGTAGCCCGTAAGGACCAGATCAGTCGCCCGCTGGCCTGTTCTAAAAATAGCTCAAAGAGCAGCACTTACCAGTGAGCTGCCTCTATTTTTTAAATTGTATTTATTTACTAGCAAGCTGGTCTCGCTTTGCTCCACATTTTTAATTCTAAAAGAGACAAAACTCAAATAGAATTTGAAAATCCAAGAAAATATTTTAAAGACTTGGTCTTCACTTGGAATAAGCGGTAGAAAATGGATGGATGGATGGGTCTTCACTTGTTTAAATAAATTCATTTATTTTTTACTTTGCTTCTTATTACTTTTAGAAATACAATTTTAGAGAAAAAATACAACCTTAAAAATGATTTTAGGATTTTTAAACAAATATACCTTTTTACCTTTTAAATTTCTTCCTCTTCTTTCCTGACAATTTAAATCAATGTTCAAGTAAAAAAAATTTTTTTATTTTATTGTAAAGAATAATAAATATTTTAGCTTCTGGTTTTTCGACAAAGAATATTTGTGAAATATTTCTTCAAACTTACTATGATTAAAATTCAAAAAAATTATTCTGGCAAATCTAGAAAATCTGTAGAATCAAATTTAAATCTTATTTCAAAGTATTTTGAATTTCTTTTAAAATTTTTGCTCTGGAAAATCTAGAAGAAATACTGAGTAGTCTTTGTTAGAAATATAGCTTGGTCCAATTTGTTAAATATTCTAACAAAGTGCAGATTGGATTTTAACCAATTTAAAACATGTCATCAAAATTCTAAAATGTATCTTAATCAGGAAAAATTACTAATGATGTTCCATAAATTTTATTTTTAAATTTTTTCAAAAAGATTCAAATTAGCTAGTTTGTCTCTTCTTTTTGTCGGTTGAATTTTGAATTTTAAAGAGTCGAAATTGAAGATAAACTATGTTTCAAAATTTTATTTTAATTTTTTTCGTGTTTTCTCCTCTTTTAAACCGTTCAATTAAGTGGTTTTTTTCATCATTTATTCTCTACAAAAAACCTTCCGTAAAAGGAAAAAAAAATGTATGACGTATTGACAGACAGAAATACCCATTTTTTTTTATATATATCAATTTATTTATTTAGCTATTCTTGTTTAAATCACACTTACGTGTAACTTACAAATGACAATATATTTATTTATTTAAGTGTGTATCAAACTGGTAGCCCTTCGCATTAATCAGTACCCAAGAAGTAGTTTTTGGTTTCAAAAAGGTTGGTGACCCCTGTACTAGGGCATCAAATCAGTGTCAGTTGAGTCGGTCCATAGGTTGCCTGTAGGGATTTTTAATGTCCAGCAGATGTCAGTATTTAGTGACACAGTATCGACACAGTATCAATACAGTTTTGCAATGTGTCGAAACGCTTCATGACGCCTCATCAACCCATCACTATTAAACACTATAACTACAAAAAAAAAAGATCAAACAAAAGGCGCGCACAGGGGCGCAGGTACAAAAACTAGACTATAAACACAGAACTTGCACATTGGCAGAAACTATGAACAATTAAAACAAAACTTGCAAAATATGGCATGAATAAAGACAACTTACTTGGATGAAAAAACGGCATGAAAAAGCGCAGCGAGGGTCATAAGTGTGTGGAGAGTATAAATGCGGGGATGTCACCAGCAAGACAAACTGAAAACACTGAACTTAAATACTACAGACATGATTAACGAAAACAGGTGCGTGACGTGACAGGTGAAAACTAATGGGTTGCTATGGTGACAAACAAGAGTGCACAATGAGTCCAAACGTGGAACAGGTGAAACTAATGGGGTAATCATGGAAACAAGACAAGGGAGTGAAAAGCCAGAAACTAAACAAAACATGACTAAGACAAAACATGATTACACAGACATGACATTAGTGGTCAATTGTACGGAATATGTACCGTATTTTTCGGACTATAAGTCGCAGTTTTTTTCATAGTTTGGGTGCGACTTATACTCAGGAGCGACTTATGTGTGAAATGATTAACACATTACCGTAAAATATCAAATAATATTATTTAGCTCATTCACGTAAGAGACTAGACCAGGGGTCCCCAAACTTTTGACTCGGGGGCCGCATTGGGGTAAAACAATTTGGCCGGGGGCCAGGCTGTATCCATATATATATATATATATATATATATATATATATATATATATATATATATATATATACACATTGTCTTTATAATCCGTTTTGTCATTTAACATCAATTAACATTGATGTTCATCAACATTTAAAGGGGAACATTATCACAATTTCAGAAGGGTTAAAACCATTAAAAATCAGTTCCCAGTGGCTTATTTTATTTTTTGAAGTTTTTTTTCAAAATTTTACCCATCACGCAATATCCCTAAAAAAAGCTTCAAAGTGCCTGATTTTAACCATCGTTATATACACCCGTCCATTTTCCTGTGACGTCACATAGTGATGCCAACACAAACAAACATGGCGGAAAGAACAGCAAGCTATAGCGACATTAGCTCGGATTCAGACTCGGATTTCAGCGGCTTAAGCGATTCAACAGATTACGCATGTATTGAAACGGATGGTTGTAGTGTGGAGGCAGGTAGCCAAAACCAAATTGAAGAAGAAACTGAAGCTATTGAGCCATATCGGTTTGAACCATATGCAAGCGAAACCCACGAAAACGACACGACAGCCAGCGACACGGGAGAAAGCGAGGACGAATTCGGCGATCGCCTTCTAACCAACGATTGGTATGTGTTTGTTTGGCATTAAAGGAAACTAACAACTATGAACTAGGTTTACAGCATATGAAATACATTTGGCAACAACATGCACTTTGAGAGTGCAGACAGCCCAATTTTCATCAATTAATATATTCTGTAGACATACCCTCATGTCAACAGGCCAGGGAAGCTAGGGTCGATATTCTTCTCTTGACGGTGTGAGCTAAGTCATCCAGGGGGTTTAGCTCGCTCGTCTGCGGGAACAAACTGCCGCCATTGCTTGCCGTGCTACCGAGGTCCTTTGTCCCTGAATTGCTCACACACTCCGGCAGATTCAATGGAGGTCTGGCGGCAGATTTCTTTGACTTTATGGTTGTAAATGCATCTGCTTTGAGTGTCGCAGGATATCCACACATTCTTGCCATCTCTGTCGTAGCATAGCTTTCGTCGGTAAAGTGTGCGGAACAAACGACTGACCATTTTCGTCGGCTTTTCCACACCCTCGTATTTTGAACAAATTTCGTCCAATTCCTTGCCACTTTGGCATCTTTGGGCCACTGGTGCAACTTGAATCCGTCCCTGTTGGTGTTGTTACACCCTCCGACAACACACCGACGAGGCATGATGTCTCCAAGGTACGGAAAACAGTCGAAAAAACGGAAAATAACAGAGCTGATTTGACTCGGTGTTTGAGAAAATGGCGGATTGCTTCCCGATGTGACGCCACGTTGTGACGTCATCGCTCCGAGAGCGAATATTAGAAAGGCGTTTAATTCGCCAAAATTCACCCATTTAGAGTTCGGAAATCGGTTAAAAAAATATATGGTCTTTTTTCTGCAACATGAAGGTATATATTGATGCTTACATAGGTCTGCTGATAATGTTCCCCTTTAACATTGTCCCGTTATTGATGGGAAAATTAATTTTTAGACAATGTTATTTGCCTGAGCGGTTAGGAGACACCAAGAGTAACAAGTGGTAGAAAATGGATTAGAAAGGAAAGATAAAAAAAATATAAAAAAAATACATTTAAAAACATAAATAAATTAACTTGGGACTTCCTGTGGGCCGGATTTTGGATGCTGGAGGGCCATAGTTTGGGGACCCCTGGACTAGACGTATAAGATTTCATGGGATTTAGCGATTAGGAGTGACAGATTGTTTGGTAAACGTATAGCATGTTCTATATGTTATAGTTATTTGAATGACTCTTACCATAATATGTTACGTTAACATCAAATCAAATCAAATCAAATCAACTTTATTTATAGAGCACATTTAAAATTTACCACAGGGGTAGCCAAAGTGCTGTACAATGAACAGGTTAAAAGATAAAACGAGTACCGAGCAAACACAACACAACACAAACAGAACACGATAAAAAAAAAAAATAATTAAAATAGAATTAATAAAAACATAAAAACAGGATCACAGCAGGTGTATTATGGGGCGCCATTGCAGGATGGATATCACTCAGTGTTAAAAGCCATGGAATAAAAGTATGTTTTTAAGAGAGATTTAAAAACAGGAAGAGAGGAGGCTTGTCTAACACTCAGGGGTAGGTCGTTCCAGAGCTTGGGAGCAGCAGCGGCGAAAGCTCTGTCACCTCTAAGCTTCAGCCTTGTGTCAGGGACCGTCAACAGCAGCTGATCGGCTGATCTTAAGGATCGGGTGGGGCAGTAAGGCTGAAGGAGGTCGGAGAGATAGGTTGGCGCGAGGTTGTTTAGACATTTAAAAACAAATAAAAGGAGTTTAAAATGTATTCGGTAACGCACAGGGAGCCAGTGAAGGGACGCTAAAATAGGGGTGATGTGCTCACGTCCAACATACCAGTTGGTTATTTATGCCTCATATAATGTACACTTATTCAGCCTGTTGTTCACTATTCTTCATTTATTTTAAATTGCCTTTCAAATGTCTATTCTTGCTGTTGGCTTTTATCAAATACATTTACCCCAAAAATGCGACTTATACTCCAGTGCGACTTATATATGTCATGTCTGTGTGATCATGTTTTTGTTTTGGTCATGTTCGTTTTGGTTTTTGGACTTTTTGTGCACTTTTGTTTTGTCACCATAGCAACCATTAGTTTTCACCTGTCACGTCACGCACCTGTTTCACATTTTGAGTCACGCACCTGTTTTCGTTAACCATGTCTATAGTATTTAAGTTCATTGTTTTCAGTTTGTCGTTCTGACGACATCCCCGCATTTATACTCTCCACACACCTATGACCCTTGCTGCGCTTTTTCATGCCGTTTTTGTCCATGCCAAGTAAGTTTTGTTTATTATTGTCACAGTTAGTGTTTTTGTTTGTTCATAGTTTTTGCCTTTGTGCAAGTGTTTGGTTTCATAGTTTGTTCTCCGCCATTGTGCGCGCCTTTTGTTTACTTCCTTGTTTTGTATTTATAGTCTTTAAATAAAAAACGTACTCACATTCCCGTCTCGCCCGAGCCAACTTTCCGTTGCATCTCGGAAAAAGCAAACACCCAGGACCAAGTCATGACAATATATGTTTTTTTCCTTCTTTATTATGCATTTTCGGCCGGTGCGACTTATACTCCGGAGCGACTTATACTCCGAAAAATGCGGTAGTGTACAGTGCAATCTACTAATAAAAGTTTAAATCAATCAATCAATCAATCAAAGCAACTACCATATTTTCCAGGCCATAGGGCATAATGGATTATAAGGCGCACTGCCAATGAATGGTCTATTTTTGACCTTTTTTTATATAAAAGGCGCACCGGATTATAAAGCAGATTAAATGAGTCATATTATAATTTTTTTCTAAATGTAAAAGACTTCATTGTTGTCTACATCAGTGTTTTTCAACCTTTTTTGAGCCAAGGCACATTTTTTTCATTGAAAAAATCCAGGGGGACACTATCCCATCCTCGTCGCCATTATTGTGCGCCAAACTTGTCACTTGTTAGTTCACTTATTAGCAATCTAAGCTTAATAATAGGGGTGTAACGGTACGCAAAAATTTTGGTTCGGTACATACCTCGGTTTAGAGGTCACGGTTTGGTTCATTTTCGGTACAGTAAGAAAACAACAAAATATACATTTTTGGGTTATTTATTTACCAAATTTGCAAAAATCTTCCACCAAAAATATTTTTCTTAGTGTAATATTTGATGTGAAGTAATGGGAACCTTGGATAGGTCAATAATTCATAATAACATTGATTTTGATTCAATATTATGTTTTGAGCAATGACAGTTTGAAAGAAAAAAAAACAGCTTTGTTTTATTAGTCAACATTGCAACTTTTTCTAAATTACATTTAACCTTTAAGCTTTTTTATTTCACTTTTGTTATGTTTTTGTTTATTTTAATAGTATTTTTAGAATGTGCCGTGGGCCTTTAAAACATTTGCTGTGGGCCGCAAATGTTTCACTTTTGACACCCCTGCTATAGATAATAAAACATTAAATGTGATAAATCTATTGATAAAAAGCATGCGCGTTTATCATAACTCTCTCTCTCTCTCTGTCTCTGCCCCTCCCTCACCAATGCTGCTGTTTGTTTTGTTTTCAACCCCTTCTTAACCCTGAACGTACATTGAAAATACACGCAACCCTAACTCAAAATGCCGGACATTTGAGGCATTTAAGAAACTCCGCCCTGACAGCTCCGCAAAAGAGGACATGTCCGGTGAAAAGAGGACGTATGGTCAGTCTATCCTAGCCCGTTAGCTGCTAGCATGCCGTGTGTTGTGCCTCGGTGTGCATTGTTTACACAACGTGCGTTACGCTACTTAATGTCCGTGTGGAAACTCGTTCGGTACACCTCCGAACCGAACCGGAACCCCCGTACCGAAACGGTTCAATACAAATACACGCTCTTTAGCTTTATTGTCAGCCACCTCGTACTTGCCGTATATTACAAATGTGAAGGCATAAAAATGATAAGAATTGCTCCTGACAGGCAAAATGAGCACTAAAGTTTAGTTCCCCAATAGTTACTTGGTGCATTATTAGTACATACAGCAAATATTTGTTGAAGCTTGGATTACTTTTCCACTTCAGCACTTTCTCATTGAAATGTACCGTATTTTTCGGACTATAAGTCGCAGTTTTTTTCATAGTTTGGCCGGGCTCCAGTGCGATTTATATATGTTTTTTTCCTTCTTTATTATGCATTTTCGGCAGGTGCGACTTATACTCCGAAAAATAGGGTAAATATTACTGTGTGAAGAAGTAAATAAGAATGCTGGAGCAGCCTGGACACTTCTATTGTTAGTGCTAACATTAGTGTTTGTGTGGCAGATGAAGTGTGTTCATATCTCCTCTCCTCTCTCCATCCTTTTAGTCCCAAACTCTTGCCTTCCCACGGGCGTGTCTATCCAGTAGAGATGCGCGGTTTGCGGGCACAACCGCGGAGTCCGCGGATTATCCGCGGATCGGGCGGATTAAATTTAAAAAAATTAGATTTTATCCGCGGGTCGGGTCGGGTCGGGTGGTTAAAAAAAAATTAGATTTTAAATAGATTCAGGCGGGTGGCAGTTAAACCAATTGGTAAATATATATACATAGTTAAATGTTGTTACCCACATACGAAAAACGAGCAGGCACCTGCAGCATATGCCACAACAGAAGAAAAAAAAGAAAAAGAGATGGACACTTTTACGGAGCGGAGAAGGCCCCCGACGCCTCGCCGGGGTCCGGGACCGAGGCCCCTTCCCCCGAGAGGGCCCCACCGGGAGCCGTAGCTGAGGCGATCCGCGAGAAGGGCCCGACGCACGTCCAGGGTCACCACCGCGCCCACCGCACCGACACCCCGCCTCGTCCGCCTTCGCCGCGGCCGGCGTCACGCGCAGCAGGTAAGCAGCTTACCTGCCCGCCACCCCCGTGGCCGGGGGCTCGTAACAGGGGTCACTCCGCGCGCTCCGCCCGCGCAGCTTACCTGCCCGCGCAGCTCACCTGCCCGCCACCCCTGTTGCCGGGGGCGCGTAACAGGGGTTACTCCGCGCGCAGTGCGCTCACGAAAGGGGTGGGGCTCACCCTGGTTGATATAGACAGCAGGACGGTGGCCATGGAAGTCGGAACCCGCTAAGGAGTGTGTAACAACCCACCTGCGGAATCAACTAGCCCTGAAAATGGATGGCGCTGGAGCGTCGGGCCCATACCCGGCCGTCGCCGGCAGCGAGACGCGCTTGGAGGTGCGCTCAGCGCGGCTCCCATATGATTGCGCACTGGTGTGCGTCTGGGTCGTGACAGCGTGGCACGCGGATGTCTGTACTGCATTGGATCAGTCTCCTTTCTTTAACAGGCAAAAGCTTTATAACCTCACTAATGCCTTGCATCGTCTATATTAGATATATAACAACGGGCGGGTGCGGGCGGGTGCGGTTCTGATCAAATGTTAGATCGGGTGGATTGCGGATGGTTGACGGCTTTCTGATGCGGTTGCGGATGAAATAATTGCCTATCCGCGCATCTCTACTATCCAGACCTCAGTCCTGATCCTGCCTGCCCTCCCAGGTTTATGAAAGGCGAGCAGTTTTGCAGACGTTGCATATGAAATCCTGCTGGGCTCTTCATGGATTTCGTAGCACAAAGGCTTAGAATGCATGCGAGGTGTAGAGACGCCGACAAAGACCAGCTCGGGCTCTAAGGCTGGCAGCAAAAACTGGACAAGAGTAGTCGTGGTGGAATTGTTTTTAAAAGCACACTTTGAGAGTTGCTGCACAAAAACTTGAGCAATGTTTGCGTAGTTGAGTTGACAAAATGAAATGCCATGTTGTGAATAAAAGCCCACAGGACTGCTGGACAGCATAAAGTGTGCACACTCACCATGATGTAGTGCATAAAGTGCGCATCAGACTCACCATGATGTAGTGCATAAAGTGTGCATGAGACTCACCATGATGTAGTGTCGCTGCATCTCCGTCTTCTCGCTGGCCAGCTTCTCACACTCCAGCTTCAGGCTGCATGAGGAGGAGGTAGAAAGCAGACACTTTACTTGCATGTGCAGTGTGGAAGTACACTGAATAGTCACTTACTTTAGTAACTAGCGATAAGTACACTGAATAGTCCCTTACTTTAGTAACTAGCGATAAGTACACTGAATAGTCCCTTACTTTAGTAACTAGCGATAAGTACACTGAATAGTCACTTACTTTAGTAACTAGCGATAAGTACACTGAATAGTCCCTTACTTTAGTAACTAGCGATAAGTACACTGAATAGTCCCTTACTTTAGTAACTAGCGATAAGTACACTGAATAGTCCCTTACTTTAGTAACTAGCGATAAGTACACTGAGTAGTCCCTTACTTTAGTAACTACCGATAAGTACACTGAATAGTCCCTTACTTTAGTAACTAGCGATAAGTACACTGAAGAGTCCCTTACTTTAGTAACTAGCGATAAGTACACTGAGTAGTCCCTTACTTTAGTAACTAGCGATAAGTACACTGAATAGTCACTTACTTTAGTAACTAGCGATAAGTACACTGAGTAGTCACTTACTTTAGTAACTAGCAATAAGTACACTGAATAGTCCCTTACTTTAGTAACTAGCAATAAGTACACTGAGTAGTCCCTTACTTTAGTAACTAGCGATAAGTACACTGAGTAGTCCCTTACTTTAGTAACTAGCGATAAGTACACTGAGTAGTCCCTTACTTTAGTAACTAGCGATAAGTACACTGAGTAGTCCCTTACTTTAGTAACTAGCGATAAGTACACTGAGTAGTCCCTTACTTTAGTAACTAGCGATAAGTACACTGAATAGTCCCACACTTTAGTAACTAGCGATAAGTACACTGAGTAGTCCCTTACTTTAGTAACTAGCGATAAGTACACTGAATAGTCCCTTACTTTAGTAACTAGCGATAAGTACACTGAGTAGTCCCTTACTTTAGTAACTAGCGATAAGTACACTGAGTAGTCCCTTACTTTAGTAACTAGCAATAAGTACACTGAATAGTCCCTTACTTTAGTAACTAGCGATAAGTACACTGAATAGTCCCTTACTTTAGTAACTAGCGATAAGTACACTGAGTAGTCCCTTACTTTAGTAACTAGCGATAAGTACACTGAATAGTCCCTTACTTTAGTAACTAGCGATAAGTACACTGAATAGTCCCTTACTTTAGTAACTAGCGATAAGTACACTGAGTAGTCACTTACTTTAGTAACTAGCGATAAGTACACTGAATAGTGCCTTACTTTAGTAACTAGCGATAAGTACACTGAGTAGTCCCTTACTTTAGTAACTAGCGATAAGTACACTGAGTAGTCCCTTACTTTAGTAACTAGCAATAAGTACACTGAGTAGTCATTTACTTTAGTAACTAGCGATAAGTACACTGAGTAGTCCCTTACTTTAGTAACTAGCGATAAGTACACTGAGTAGTCCCTTACTTTAGTAACTAGCGATAAGTACACTGAGTAGTCCCTTACTTTAGTAACTAGCAATAAGTACACTGAGTAGTCACTTACTTTAGTAACTAGCAATAAGTACACTGAGTAGTCCCTTACTTTAGTAACTAGCGATGACTTTGTTCTGTCTAATTGAGTAATCAGATAACTTTGTAGCCTAAATGCGTATTTCAGCAAAAAAAAAATGTAATACAATTTTTCTGCTAGCCATAACCTTCATTGCCTTCTATTTGTCTCATTTTAACCTTCATTACCTTCTATTTGTCTCATTTTAACCTTCATTACCTTCTATTTGTCTCATTTTACTTCATTACCTTCTATTTGTCTCATTTTACTTCTCTTCTTTCAGCTTCCATTGACCTTTTATTGACCTTCTAAGTATCTTCTTTTATATATCATTTTATACCTAATATTTCACTTCTTTTAGCTACTATTTTTCTTCTTTAGCTTCTATTTCTCTTTTTTCAGCTACTCTTTCTCTTCTTTCAGCTACTCTTTCTCTTCTTTTAGCTACTCTTTCTCTTCTTTTAGCTACTCTCGCTCTTCTTTTAGCTACTCTTTCTCTTCTTTTAGCTACTCTTTCTCTTCTTTTAGCTACTCTTTCTCTTCTTTTAGCTACTCTTTCTCTTCTTTTAGCTACTCTCGCTCTTCTTTTAGCTACTCTTTCTCTTCTTTTAGCTACTCTTTCTTGTCCTTTAGCTACTCTTACTCTTCTTTTAGCTACTCTTTCTCTTCTTTCAGCTACTCTTTCTCTTCTTTTAGCTACTCTTTCTCTTCTTTCAGCTACTCTTTCTCTTCTTTCAGCTACTATTTCTTTTCTTTCAGCTACTCTTTCTCTTCTTTTAGCTACTCTTTCTGTTCTTTCAGCTACTCTTTCTCTTCTTTCAGCTACTCTTTCTCTTCTTTCAGCTACTCTTTCTCTTCTTTTAGCTACTCTTTCTCTTCTTTTAGCTACTCTTTCTCTTCTTTTAGCTACTCTTTCTCTTCTTTTAGCTACTCTCTCTTCTTTTAGCTACTCTTTCTCTTCTTTCAGCTACTCTTTCTCTTCTTTTAGCTACTCTTTCTTGTCCTTTAGGTACTCGTACTCTTCTTTCAGCTACTCTCTCTCTTCTTTTAGCTACTCTTTCTCTTCTTTTAGCTACTCTTTCTCTTCTTTTAGCTACTCTTTCTCTTACTTTAGCTACTATTTCTTGTCCTTTAGCTACTCTTTCTCATCCTTTAGCGACTCTTTCTCTTCCTTTAGCTACTCTTTCTCTTCCTTTAGCCACTATTCTCTTCCTTTAGCGACTGTTCTCTTCCTTTAGCGACTATTCTCTTCCTTTAGCCACTATTCTCTTCCTTTAGCCACTATTCTCTTCCTTTAGTGACTATTCTCTCCCTTTAGCGACTATTATCTTCCTTTAGCGACTATTTCTCTTATTTTACTGTTACAGCTACTGTTTTTCTTCTCCTACCTTCTTTTAGCTACTCTTTCTCTTACTTTAGCTACTATTTCTTGTCCTTTAGCTACTCTTTCTCATCCTTTAGCGACTCTTTCTCTTCCTTTAGCTACTCTTTCTCTTCCTTTAGCCACTATTCTCTTCCTTTAGCGACTGTTCTCTTCCTTTAGTGACTATTCTCTTCCTTTAGCGACTATTCACTTCCTTTAGCGACTATTCTCTCCCTTTAGCGACTATTCTCTTCCTTTAGCGACTATTCTCTCCCTTTAGCGACTATTCTCTTCCTTTAGCGACTATTTCTCTTATTTTACCTACTTTAAGCTACTGTTTTTCTTCTCTTACCTTCTCTTAGCTACTATTTCTCTTATTGTAACCACTATTCTCTTCTTTTAGAGACTATTTCTCTTATTTTACCTTCTTTAAGCTCCTAGGATTCTGCTCTTACCTTCTTTTAGCTACTAGTTCTTTTCTTTAGCTACTATTCTCTTATTCTAGCTGCTATTTACTACTAGAGCCTACTCAGTGGCCTAGTGGTTAGAGTGTCCGCCCTGAGATGGGTAGGTTGTGAGTTCAAAAACCCCGACCGAGTCATACCAAAGACTATAAAAATGGGAGCCATTACCTCCCTGCTTGGCACTCAGCATCAAGGCTTGGAATTGGGGGTTAAATCACCAAAAATTATTCCTGGGCGCGGCACCGCTGCTGCCCATTGCTCCCCTCACCTCCCAGGGGGTGATCAAGGGTGATGGGTCAAATGCAGAGAATAATTTTGCCACACCTAGTGTGTGTGTGTGTGTGTGTGTGTGTGTGTGTGTGTGTGTGTGTGTGTGTGTGTGTGTGACTATCATTGGTACTTATACTTATTTCTCTTACCTTCTTCTTTAGCAACTATTTCTCTTCGTTAGCTACTAGTTCTTTTCTTTAGCTAATTTTCTCTCCTTTTGGCTACTGTTTATCTTCTCTTCTTGCATTCCCACTTTTACATGGTATACATGTCATTCATGAACATGTGCTACTAGATGGTGAGCCTGCATACCTGTGATACTGAGCCTGGAGGAACTGGAACTCCTCCTTGATCCGGTCCAGAGTTTCCAGGACGGTGAACTTGAAAGACTGGCCAGGTTGCAAGGGGACCTTCATGAGGAGAGGACAGACAGAGAAGACCATGATGAAAGACGGACATTGAAGTGCACGTGTGTGTGTGTGTGTGTGTGTGTGTGTGTGTGTGTGTGTGTGTGTGTGTGTGTGTGTGTGTGTGTGTGTGTGTGTGTGTGTGTGTAAGGGAAGATGAAAGTGAGAGGAAAGGTCACTTCCTCTTCCACACATCATAAAGCTGAGTCCTCTCTCTCCTCCTCCTCCTCCTCTAATGACTCTTCCGACTTCCCTCCCTCCCTCCCTCCCTCCCTCCACATTAGCATCCTCCACACTCTTGCCAGCTTGCTAATGTATTCC
Source organism: Nerophis lumbriciformis (assembly GCF_033978685.3). Lineage (NCBI taxonomy): Eukaryota > Metazoa > Chordata > Actinopteri > Syngnathiformes > Syngnathidae > Nerophis > Nerophis lumbriciformis. The sequence continues at coordinate 1,732,541 of NC_084561.2, forward strand.
AGCCTACAAAGGGAGGAAATGTCATTAGAATAACTTAGAGGGAATCACGGCACCTGCTAAAAGCCAAAGAAGGAGCCACAAAACAAACACCTCTCAGGGGAAGGTACACACCCCTCATCCCCCCCCACCTTTCAACACACACACAACACAACCACACACACACACAACCTTTCTTCGCCACATTTGTCCTGTCGAGGGATGTTTTAGATCAGGGGTGCCCTAACATTTTCCCACTGAGGGCCACAGACTGACAAATGAAAGGATGCGGGGGACATTTTTGTAGCTTCCCCCTTCAAAACCAGTACAATATACATACAGGTTATAGATTTGTGTCAAAGAACTCGAAATTGCCAATTCCTTTAGACATTCCGGGTGAATGCTGAAGATCCTAGCAGTTAGCACGCTGTCCAGATAGCGTCAGGTAACAAACAATATGACCAAAACGGGTTTAAAAGCTTGCATGCTAACAGCAGTGTGCTAAGATGCTAACAATTGCATTAGTGAAAAAGCATGAAACTAAAAACAATTGAATATTTCCAATCAATCTGGGGTTAAAACCTTTGGGGTGTCATAACAGCGCCGCCATGTGGTGTGTCTGTCACAAAACTAATAGCACAAGCATACTTGCCAACCTTGAGACCTCCGATTTCGGGAGGTGGGGGGTTGGGGCGTGGTCGGGGTGGGGCGGGGGTGTGGTTAAGATATATATAAGAAATACTTGACTTTCAGTGAATTCTAGCTATATATATATATATATATATATATATATATATATATATATATATATATATATATATATATATATATATATACATATAAATAAATAAAAGAATTACTTGAATTTCAGTGTTCATTTATTTACACATATACACACACATAACACTCATCTACTCATTGTTGAGTTAAGGGTTGAATTGTCCATCCTTGTTCTATTCTCTGTCACTATTTCAGAACACACACATTACACAAATATACATTATAAAATCAATAAGAAAACGGGAGCTCTAATTTGGGGGTCTGAATTAGGATCAGAAGTTCCTATATAAACATTGCGCACTCACGTCGCCATTTTGTATTGATTACTGCAGCTGTGCACTGGATTCATTCACAAATACAAACTACAACTCACAAACACTTTAGAGTTAGGCTCCACCATCAGAATGTGTACTTAAACTTACAAAGATCACATGGATATTATTCAGTGAGTTGATTCACCAAAACTAACCTGTTATACAGGAGGAAAAAGCACACAGGACGTTTCAATTGTTCACAGACTGGTCGCGCTCATCAGAATGACAAGACACTTCCGGTCTGCAGGTGATAGCATTCAATTGGGAAGAAACGCCCTACTGCCCCCTACTGACCAATGTGAATACTGATAAATGTGTAATGACAGCTCCAAAAATGAATTCAAACCACAAAATAAAATAAATAAATCAACACAAAAATGTGACACATTATGGGTGGGTCACATATGCATGTACAGTAGATGGCAGTATTGTCCTGTTTAAAAGTGTCACAACATTGCTGTTTACGGCAGACCAACTGCTTTACGGTAGACGGAAACTTGACTGCTGTTGTTGTGTGTTGTTGCCGCGCTGGGAGGACGTTAATGAAACTGCCTAACAATAAACCCACATAAGAAACCAAGAACTCACCCTCCATCATTAGCTGTTTATATTGTGGGAAAGCGGACGTATGAACAGGCTGTCAACACGTCACTCAGGTCCGCTGCCACGCCCCCTCCAGCTCCGCCTGAATTTTGGGAGATTTGCGGGAGAAAATTTGTCCCGGGAGGTTTTCGGGAGAGCCGCTGAATTTCGGGAGTCTCCCGGAAAATCCGGACAATGTGTTATATATATACATATAAGTCAAGTATTTCTTATATATATATATATATATATATATATATATATATATATATATATATATATATATATATATATATATATATATATATATATATATGTGAAATACTTGACTTGGTGAATTCTAGCTGTAAATATACTCCTCCCCTCTAAACCACGCCCCCAACCACGCCCCCACCCCACCCCCCGACCACGCCCCCGCCCCCCTCCACACCCCACCTCCCGAAATCGGAGGTCTCAAGGTTGGCAAGTATGGTCATATGAAATTTTCATAAGCAGTACAGACGAAATTTGGTCTGCACCAATAAAAGTACCAAATTTGATACCAATCCCTACTATTGACTGGAAAACTACAGTGGGAAACACCAACACTTGCATCAGTGGACAGAAGCTAAAGTGATGTGGAAGGTAAACAACTAGTTGTCAGGACTACAACATTAGTCCAGTAGACATCGAGGGTTACTCGACTAAAACGACAACACAAGCATATGAACAATTCACACCAAAGAAATAAAGATACATAATGCATAAAGATATACCAAAGAGATCCGCCTGTAGCGCTACAGGATTGGCGGTTTCAGTGGTGAGCTTCATAGGTCTAGAGTAGACAAACAGAAGTCAATTCATTTCAATTAGTCCGATGTGTCAGGCTTGCCCCTGACAGTTTGGTTGTGTTTTAGTTTTTCCTCTGTGTGTGTAGTATTTCCTGTCAGCGCTCTTGTTTTGGTTCTGTTTCCTGTTTCTCCCTGAGTGCTGTGTCCCCTCAGCTGTGGCTGATTGGCACCTGGCCACACCTGGTGTCAATCAGCCAGCTGCTATTTATACAGTCACTGCTGGATTATTGATTGTCTTTCCTACTTGTCGATGCCAGTGTAGCTGTAAGCGGTAGCGGTAAGCTATTTATTGTAGATGTTTTGTAGCTTGCTGTCTTTTTGTTCCTCGTCTTCCAGTTCCTGTTTTTCTGGCATCCTGTTTCCTGTTCATTAGTGATGTGTTGATGAGGCGTCATGAAGCGTTTCGACACATTGCAAAACTGTATTGATACTGTGTCGATACTGTGTCACTAAATACTGACATCTGCTGGACATTAAAAATCCCTACAGGCAACCTATGGACCGACTCAACTGACACTGATTTGATGCCCTAGTACAGGGGTCACCAACCTTTTTGAAACCAAAAACTACTTCTTGGGTACTGATTAATGCGAAGGGCTACCAGTTTGATACACACTTAAATAAATAAATATATTGTCATTTGTAAGTTACACGTAAGTGTGATTTAAACAAGAATAGCTAAATAAATACATTTATATATATAAAAAAATTGGTATTTCTGTCTGTCATTCCGTCATACATTTTTTTTTCCTTTTACGGAAGGTTTTTTGTAGAGAATAAATGATGAAAAAAAACACTTAATTGAACGGTTTAAAAGAAAAAAATTACATAAAATTTTGAAACATAGTTTATCTTCAATTTCGACTCTTTATAATTCAAAATTCAACCGACAAAAAGAAGAGAAAAATTAGATTATTTGAATCTTTTTGAAAAAATTTAAAAAAGAATTTATGGAACATCATTAGTGATTTTTCCTGATTAAGCTACATTTTAGAATTTTGATGACATGTTTTAAATTGGTTAAAATATATATTATTTTAACAAATTGGACCAAGCTATATTTCTAACAAAGACAAATCAGTATTTCTTCTAGATTTTCCAGAACAACAATTTTAAAAGAAATTCAAAATACTTTGAAATAAGATTTAAATTTGATTCTACAGATTTTCTAGATTTGCCAGAATAATTTTTTTGAATTTTAATCATAGTAAGTTTGAAGAAATATTTCACAAATATTCTTCGTCGAAAAACCAGAAGCTAAAATATTTATTATTCTTTACAATAAAAAAAAAAAAATTACTTGAACATTGATTTAAATTGTCAGGAAAGAAGAGGAAGAAATTTAAAAGGTAAAAAGGTATATTTGTTTAAAAATCCTAAAATCATTTTTAAGGTTGTATTTTTTCTCTAAAATTGTATTTCTAAAAGTAATAAGAAGCAAAGTAAAAAATAAATGAATTTATTTAAACAAGTGAAGACCCATCCATCCATCCATTTTCTACCGCTTATTCCAAGTGAAGACCAAGTCTTTAAAATATTTTCTTGGATTTTCAAATTCTATTTGAGTTTTGTCTCTTTTAGAATTAAAAATGTGGAGCAAAGCGAGACCAGCTTGCTAGTAAATAAATACAACTTAAAAAATAGAGGCAGCTCACTGGTAAGTGCTGCTCTTTGAGCTATTTTTAGAACAGGCCAGCGGGCGACTGATCTGGTCCTTACGGGCTACCTGGTGACCGCGGGCACCGCGTTGGTGACCCCTGCCCTAGTATATACAATAATATAAACCAAGTCATTGTATTTCATTTAGGTTTATTTCATATCTTCATTTAAATAAAAATATATTTGTATCTTTTTTAGATACAGTCAATAAATAATGTGAACATGTATCATAACATGGAAATCTAAGAGAACGTGTTGTGGATGATTGTGGACTGGGAATTGTTTTAATTTAATTTTTTTACACATTTTTATTTAAAAAAAAAAAAAAAAGTTTTTCCGACATATTACATTTTAGACGATTTCTCTTCTTAGTTATTATTTCTCCGGCTGTAGAAAAGACCCGCTCACAGGGCACAGAGGAGGCGACACAGTTGGCGTATCGGTCACATGACCAAAACAGCTCATGATCGGTCACGTGACTTTCTAAAACCGACACAGGGTTTTGCTCTATGAGCTCGACGCATGCGCCGATGCATCGGTGTTGCCGGACCCATCACTACCAGTGTTCATAGTTCCTGGTTTGTGTTTTTTCCTTTACTTTATGAACATTAAATCTTGTTTTCCCGCACAATGCCTTCCGCCTTCTCTGCATCTTGGGGTTCGTCACCTACAAACTCTGACACGATGGTGGAGGTCAGGACGTGGTGGCTTCCTTCACTAATTCCTCCGCAGAGCTAAAGTGAGTTGAGGCAAGGCAGCGTGAGGTTGTCTAGATGGGCACATTACGCCAACTCTGTGTGTGTTTGTTTGTTTGGGGGGGCGAAGTGGAGTTGTTCTGTCAGCAGATCCCCGCTCACCTTGATATATACACAGCACACACCATGGGGGGGCTTGGAGGGTAGATTGAAATAGTGATACAACACATATGGCCGTGACACCATGTAGATTTCCAACACATGCACAAGCCTATAAAACACACACACACACTTCAAAGTGGAAGTTGGCGAGGTGGGCAAAAAAGCGAGATAGTGTGACGGACAGACGGGTGGATTGAGTGAGGTTCTTACAGAGGAGATGATGCTGACTGAGTAAGATAACCCCCCCCCCCCGTTCATCCCTCTCACACGAATGGGAGGAAGATGATGATGAAGGGCAGACTTTTATTCTCTAGTCAACGCAGGTGTGTGAAGTGAAGTGAATTATATTTATATAGCGCTTTTCTCTAGTGACTCAAAGTGCTTTACATAGTGAAAGCCAGAGGTGGGTAGTAACACGCTACATTTACTCCGTTACATCTACTTGAGTAACTTTTGGGATAAATTGTACTTCTAAGAGTAGTTTTAATGCAACATACTTTTACTTTTACTTAAGTATATTTATAGAGAAGGAACGCTACTTTTACTCCGCTACTTTTATCTACATTCAGCTCGCTACTCGCTACTAATTTTGATCGATCTGTTAATGCACGCTTTGTTTGTTTTGGTCTGTCAGACAGACCTTCAAAGTGCCTGCCTTACTGGTGACGTTTTACTTCGTTCCACCAATCAGATGCAGTCACTGGTGACGTTGGACCAATCAAACAGAGCCAGGTGGTCACATGACCTGACTTAAACAAGTGTAAAAACTTATTGGGGTGTTACCATTTAGTGGTCGATTGTACGGAATATGTACTGTACTGTGCAATCTACTAATAAAAGTTCCAATCAATCAATCAAAAGTGTGAAGGAAAAAAGATACTTTTTTATTTCAACCGTACATCCCGTCAAAAGCCTAAAGACTGACCGCACATGAGGACGTTCCTGTCTTCACAATAAAAGTGCCGCTCCATCGCGCCTGCGCTTTCAAAATAAGAGTCTCCGAAAGCCAGCGCAAACAAGCTAGCAAGCTACGGAGTTTGACGCCAATGTATTTCTTGTAAAGTGTATAAAAACGAATATGGAAGCTGGACAAATAAGATGCCAAAAACCCACCACTTTCATGTGGTATTAGACAGAAGGAGGAACTTTTCTTCTCCTCCATTTGAAAACGTGGACGTTATCATCACTACTGTCTGATTACAATCAACGCAAGTCATCAGAATCAGGTAATACACCAACTTATATTCTAGTCTTCATGAAAGAAAGGAATCTATATGTTAAACATGCATGTATATTCATTAAAACACCTTTAACATGTAAACAAAAACAGCAAAATAAATACATATAAATTATATACTGTATATATCAATGTATATATATATATATATATATATATATATATATATATATATATATATATATATATATATGAGTGTGTATGTTACTCATCAGTTACTCAGTACTTGAGTAGTTTTTTCACAACATACTTTTTACTTTTACTCAAGTAAATATTTGGGTGACTACTCCTTACTTTTACTTGAGTAATAAATCTCTAAAGTAACAGTACTCTTACTTGAGTACAATTTCTGGCTACTCTACCCACCTCTGGTGAAAGCCAATATCTAAGTGACATTGAAAGCAGTGTGGGTGGCACTGGGAGCAGGTGGGTAAAGTGTCTTGCCCAAGGACACAACGGCAGTGACTAGGATGGCGGAAGCAGGGATCGAACCTGGAACCCTCAAGTTGCTGGCACGGCCACTCTAGCAACCGAGCTATACCGCCCCGTGTAACACTACACCAGGGGTCGGCAACCCAAAATGTTGAAAGAGCCACATTGAACCAAAAATACAAAGACAAATCTGTCTGGAGCCGCAAAAAAATTAAAAGCCATATTACATACAGATAGTGTGTCATGAGATATAAATTGAATTAAGAGGACTTAAAGGAAACTAAATAACCTCAAATATAGCTACAAATGAGGCATAATGATGCAATATGTACATATAGCTAGCCTAAATAGCATGTTAGCATCGATTAGCTTGCAGTCATCCAGTGACCAAATATGTCTGATTAGCACTCCAACAAGTCAATAACATCAACAAAACTCACCTTTCATACACAACCTTAAAGGTTTGGTGGACAAAATGAGACAGAAAAAGAAGTGGCATAAAACACGTCCTAGAATGTCGGAGAAAGTTATACATGTAAACAAACTATGGTGAGTTCAAGGACAGCAAAAATTAGTAGGACAAAATGGCGCTCGCCAAATACTGGAATCAGTGAAGCATGTTTAATATAAACAGTGTGCTTTATAACAATTAGGGAGGTTTGTGTCATGTTTGTCCTCCTACAGAAACCATATTAAAACAAAAAATTGATTTTTTTTTTCCCCCTCATCTTTTTTCATTTTTCATACATTTTTGAAAAAGCTCCAGAGAGCCACTAGGGTGGCGCTAAAGAGCCGCATGCGGCTCTAGAGCCGCGGGTTGCCGACCCCTGTCATAGACCATTTGTCTAATGATTATAAAAATTAGGGATGTATAAATCTTAGTACACTTGTAAATTTAAATACAGCGTCCTTATCCAACTGTGGGGAAAATTAGCATTGGGCTAATTTTGTCCACTCCATTTTGCATCAATTGTTTGAAGACATGATTAATGGACAAAGTGAATGAACTGATTGATTATCAATGTCCATCTCCAGTTGGACATGAACACATATGAGGTACAAAAAGCCTTCTAAGATCCAGAGCCAGTCTTGGTTCCAGTAGCAACGAGCGGAGACTCTTGCTTGAGGTCATTTAAGCAGAGTTGAAGATAAAAGGGACCTGAGGGGGGGGCGGAAACGTGTAGAATATTTACAAAGAGGCGTATGTAGGCCAGCGCAAACATTTGTTGTTGAAGTTGTCTCCCTTGTGCTGCGACAGATGGCGGTGCAGACTGTTTGGGGGTCCGATAGGCTGTCACCAAGGGCCAGAAAAACAGCCCATCGCCTCCTGTGTTGTCATGTGTGTGTGTGTGTGTGTGTGTGTGTGTGTGTGTGTGTGTGTGTGTGTGTGTGTGTGTGTGTGTGTGTGTGTGTGTGTGAAAGAGTACTAATGCAGGCGTCATAAAGGATCCTGATACCAAAAACTGATCTCGTTAAGCTAGGTGGTGCATGGGAAGGAGTGGGGAGGGAGGGGGAAGGGGAGGGGTCTCACACACACACACACACACACACACACACGCACACACGCACACACACGCACACGATACTCGGGGGACAGCAGTCAATCACAAACTGGAGGAGGTGCACGGGCAAAGCAGGGAATTAGGGAAGATTATCTATGGCGAGTGGAGGGAGGGTAGGGGAGGGCGGAGTAAGCAAAGGGTGGGTGAGATCTGTTTTGACTGGATCACATAACAGGATGGAGGCGGTGTCATCACCACCTGTGTCAGTGTCTTGACTGGCTTGGATAATGCCCGTAACAGACGTGCAAATGATGGTTCATGGCAGAATGGAGAGCACTCGTTGGCTGGAACTAGCAGAGGGGCCATATTATGATTGAAATCACTTCCTTGTGGTCTACTTCAGTGTTTTTCAACCACAGGTGTGCCGTGAGATATAGTCTGGTGTGCCGTGGAAGATTATGTAATTTCACCTATTTGGGTTACAAATATTTTTTGCAAAGCAGTAATTATAGTCAGGGGCGCCGCTAGGGATTTTGGGCCCCATGAAAAGAATCCTGCAGCCACCAAACCAGATCCCCTCAACGCCTTGACTCCGCCAAGAAATTCTGTCCATAAAAGTTCAGAACAGAATGGGTGACAAAGGGCAGCCTTGGCGGAGTCCAACCCTCACTGGAAACGTGTCCGACTTAATGTCAGCAATGCGGACCAAGCTCTGACACTGATCATACAGGGAGCGGACCGCCACAATCAGACAGTCCGATACCCCATACTCTCTGAGCACTCCCCACAGGACTTCCCGAGGGACACGGTCAAAATCCTCTCTCCAAGTCCACAAAGCACATGTAGACTGGTTGGGCAAACTCCCATGCACCCTCAAGGACCCTGCCGAGAGTATAGAGCTGGTCCACAGTTCCACGACCAGGACCAAAACCACACTGTTCCTCCTGAATCCGAGGTTCGACTATCCGGCGTAGCCTCCTCTCCAGTACACCTGAATAGACCTTACCGGGAAGGCTGAGGAGTGTGATCCCACGATAGTTAGTTCCCCTTCTTACAGAGAGGAACCACCACCCCGGTCTGCCAATCCAGAGGTACCGCCCCCGATGTCCACGCCATGCTGCAGAGTCTTGTCAACCAAGACAGCCCCACAGCATCCAGAGCCTTAAGGAACTCCGGGCGGATCTCATCCACCCCCGGGGCCTTGCCACCGAGGAGCTTTTTAACTACCTCGGCAACCTCAGCCCCAGAAATAGAAGAGTCCACCACAGATTCCCCAGGCACTGCTTCCTCATATCATAAGACTTCCCGTAAAATAAAGCCAATAATGAAATGTTCTCATGGTGCCTTTTATTTTGAAAAGTTTCGAAATACATTTTGATACCGGTAACAAAATATTGGTATTGGGACAGCACTTGTTGGAACTATACGCTCCTTTGTATTAGAAATGGCAACAGCGCAGGATGCATGTGCATGTACGAGCCAGTCTGCCCCGCAACAAGAGGATAGTGAAAAAGAAGGAGCTTATTGACTACAAAGGCGGACTCGCGCAAAGATCCCCGGGTAAATCTCTACCATATATGGAGATATCCGCTGACATCACCCTTGGTAGAAATGTCACAAAATACCCCCTTTAACCAGTTTGCTGTCTAAAGCAAGCACCTGAGCATCGACTGCAAAATAATCCACCACGGGGATAGAGAAAGCTATGAATGCCAGCACTTTGATAAAGAAGGTGAGAAACATTGCTGAATTGAAGAAAGAAGTCAAGTGCTAAAGTGGCGTCCCCTTTGCTCGTCACCGTCTTCACCAACCAAAAACAACTCAATGATTGTAAAAAGTGATGTTAAATGTTCATTTATACATTCTAGTCTTCATTTATATGTGCTACATTGTCTACTGTGTGTAGAACTAGTACCCAAAGTCGCTTTACATGTAGAACCCATCAATATGAGTTGGGAAATTGTGTTAGATGTAAATATAAACGGAATACAATGATTTGCAAATCCTTTTCAAGCCATATTCAGTTGAATATGCTACAAAGACAACATATTTGATGTTCAAACTCATTAAAAAAAATTTTGTTGCAAATAATCATTAACTTTAGAATTTGATGCCAGCAACACGTGACAAAGAAGTTGGGAAAGGTTGCAATAAATACTGATAAAGTTGAGGAATGCTCATCAAACACTTATTTGGAACATCCCACAGGTGTGCAGGCTAATTGGGAACAGGTGGGTGCCATGATTGGGTATAAAAGTAGATTCAATGAAATGCTCAGTCATTCACAAACAAGGACGGGGCGAGGGTCACCACTTTGTCAACAAATGCCTGAGCAAATTGTTGAACAGTTTAAGAAAAACCTTTCTCAACCAGCTATTGCAAGGAATTTAGGGATTTCACCATCTACGCTCCGTAATATCATCAAAGGGTTCAGAGAATGTGGAGAAATCACTGCACGTAAGCAGCTAAGCCCATGACCTTCCATCCCTCAGGCTGTACTGCATCAAGAAGCGACATCAGTGTGTAAAGGATATCACCACATGGGCTGAGGAACACTTCAGAAACCCACTGTCAGTAACTACAGTTGGTCGCTACATCTGTAAGTGCAAGTTAAAACTCTCCTATGCAAGACGAAAACTGTTTATCAACAACACCCAGAAACGCCGTCGGCTTCGCTGGGCCTGAGCTCATCTAAGATGGACTCATGCAAAGCGTAAAAGTGTTCTGTGGTCTGACGAGTCCACATTTCAAATTGTTTTTGGAAACTGTGGACGTCGTGTCCTCCGGACCAAAGAGGAAAAGAACCATCCGGATTGTTCTAGGCGCAAAGTGTAAAAGGCAGCATGTGTGATGGTATGGGGGTGTATTAGTGCCCAAGACATGGGTAACTTACACATCTGTGAAGGCACCATTAATGCTGAAAGGTACATACAGGTTTTGGAGCAACATATGTCATACTTGCCAACCTTGAGACCTCCAATTTCAGGAGCTAGAGGCGGGGGCGTGGTCGGGGGTGGGGCGGGGGCGTGGTTGGGGGTGTGGTTAACATATATATATATATATAAGAAATACTTGACTTTCAGTGAATTCTAGCTATATATATATATATATATATATATATATATATATATATATATATATATATATATATATATATATATATATATATATATAGCTAGAATTCACTATATATATATATATATATATATATATATATATATATATATATATATATATATATATATATATATATATATATATATATATATATATATATATATAAATTAAAATAAATACTTGAATTTCAGTGTTCATTTACAAACTACAACTCACAAACACTTTAGAGTTAGGCTCCACCATCAGAATGTGTACTTAAACTTATAAAGATCACATGGATATTATTCAGTGAGTTAATTCACCAAAACTAACCTGTTATACAGGAGGAAAAAGCACACAGGACGTTTCAATTGTTCACAGACTGGTCGCGCTCATCAGAATGACAAGACACTTCCGGTCTGCAGGTGATAGCATTCAATTGGGAAGAAACGTCCTACTGCCCCCTACTGACCAATGTGAATACTGATAAATGTGTAATGACAGCTCCAAAAACGAATTCAAACCACAAAATAAAATAAATAAATCAACACAAAAATGTGACACATTATGGGTGGGTCACATATGCATGTATAACAGGTTAGTTTTGGTGAATTAACTCACTGAATAATATCCATGTGATCTTTATAAGTTTAAGTACACATTCTGATGGTGGAGCCTAACTCTAAATGCATGTACAGTAGATGGCAGTATTGTCCTGTTTAAAAGTGTCACAACATTGCTGTTTACGGCAGACAAACTGCTTTACGGTAGACACTTGTTGTGTGTTGTCAACACGTCACTCAGGTCCGCCTGAATTTCGGGAGTTTTTCGGGAGAAAATTTGTCCCGGGAGGTTTTCGGGAGAGGCGCTGAATTTCGGGGGTCTCCCGGAAAATCCGGGAGGGTTGGCAAGTATGACATATGTTGCCATCCAAGCAACGTTACCATGGACGCCCCTGCTTATTTCAGCAAGACAATGCCAAGCCACGTGTTACATCAACATGGCTTCATAGTAAAAGAGTGCGGGTACTAGACTGGCCTGCCTGTAGTCCAGACCTGTCTCCCATTGAAAATGTGAAGCCTAAAATAGCACAACGGAGACCCCCGGACTGTTGAACAACTTAAGCTGTACATCAAGCAAGAATGGGAAAGAATTCCACCTGAGAAGCTTCAAAAATGTGTCTCCTCAGTTCCCAAACCTTTACTGAGTGTTGTTAAAAGGAAAGGCCATGTAACACAGTGGTGAACATGCCATTTCCCAACTTCTTTGGCACATGTTGCAGCCATGAAATTCTAAGTTAATTATTATTTGCAAAAAAAAATAAAGTTGAACATCAAATATGTTGTCTTTGTAGTGCATTCAACTGAATATGGGTTGAAAAGGATTTGCAAATCATTGTATTCCGTTTATATTTACATCTAACACAATTTCCCAACTCATATGGAAACGGGGTTTGTAGAATAATAGAAAACCTTCATTACAAAGTGTTATTTTTTCAGTTGATTTCACTGCTTACGTGCATTGACTACATTTGCTGCACCAATTAGTGTAAGCTATTGTATGGCAATTTAGACGCAAGAGAAGTGGTCATAAAGTTGAGTGAACTCCTGCAAAGTGTCATATGTAAGCTGGCACAAGGTCTGTGTGGAGTGGCAGCGTGTTAGGTAAAGGCGTCCTTGCACAACACTGCCACGCCATATTGCAATCCTCCATCTGGTGGCTGACGTCGGAGCGATTGGTTTCGCATTCTGTCTGAGAGCCATCATCTGAGGCTTTGTTAGTCTCTCTCGGTTCATCTTTTATAACAGGCCACTTCTGGTTTTTTTCCACGCCGCTGGAAATGAGAGCGCAAGTGTGGAACAGATGCACATCTGCGAGTGATTGGGTAAGAAATAATTCGATCTGGCGGCTCGTCCTCTTCGCGTCTCCCCGTTTAGCCCCCGGCGGGCTCGGCAGGATCTGCACGGCGTGAGCGGGCGAGCCCGTGCAAGAAGGCCTGAGCAAACACAAAAACTTGTTCCTGCCTTCCACTTCCACCACTCCTTCTTCATTTTGCATGAAGGCGTCTGGGAGACATGCAGAGACACGTCGGGAAAGAGCATGAAATAATAATTGGCTGGTGAAATATTTAGGGGCACAAGGCACAATGAAAATATGAGAGACGCCAAGTATTGGCCGAGACGTCTGCAACAACACGCTGCTTTTTTGGACTGAAGGCTGTGTAGTCCTACCACAACATTGTGTCACGTACAAACACAAAAGGCAAGTGGAGAAGCTCGATCAGGTGGGACTTTAATCATTGGGTTCATTTCATGCACTAGGCGAGTGCATACTTGCCAACCTTGAGACCTCCGACACCGGGGGTGGGGCGGGGGGCGTGGTTGGGGGCGTGGTTAAGATATATATATATATAAGAAATACTTGACTTTCAGTGAATTCTAGCTATATATATATTTTTTTTTATTACATATATATATATATACATATATATGTATACATATATATTAGAGATGCGCGGATAGGCAATTATTTCATCCGCAACCGCATCAGAAAGTCGTCAACCATCCGCCATCCACCCGATGTAACATTTGATCAGAACCGCATCCGCCCGCACCCGCCCGTTGTTATATATCTAATATAGACGATGCAAGGCATTAGTGAGGTTATAAAGCTTTTGCCTGTTAAAGAAAGGAGACTGATCCAATGCAGCACAGACATTCGCGTGCCACGCTGTCACGACCCAGACGCACACCAGTGCGCAATCATATGGGAGCCGCGCTGAGCGCACCTCCAAGCGCGTCTCGCTGCCGGCGACGGCCGGGTATGGGCCCGACGCTCCAGCGCCATCCATTTTCAGGGCTAGTTGATTCGGCAGGTGGGTTGTTACACACTCCTTAGCGGGTTCCAACTTCCATGGCCACCGTCCTAGCTGCTGTCTATATCAACCAGGGTGAGCCCCACCCCTTTCGTGAGCGCACTGCACGCGGAGTGACCCCTGTTACGCGCCCCCGGCAACAGGGGTGGCGGGCAGGTAAGCTGCGCGGGCGGAGCGCGCAGAGTGACCCCTGTTACGAGCCCCCGGCCACGGGGGTGGCGGGCAGGTAAGCTGCTTATCTGCTGCGCGTGACGCCGGCCGCGGCGAAGGCGGACGAGGCGGGGTGTCGGTGCGGTGGGCGCGGTGGTGACCCTGGACGTGCGTCGGGCCCTTCTCGCGGATCGCCTCAGCTACGGCTCCCGGTGGGGCCCTCTCGGGGGAAGGGGCCTCGGTCCCGGACCCCGGCACTCCGTAAAAGTGTCCATCTCTTTTTCTTTTTTTTCTTCTGTTGTGGCATATGCTGCAGGTGCCTGCTCATTTTTCGTATGTGGGTAACAACATTTAACTATGTATATATATTTCCCAATTGGTTTAACTGCCACCCGCCTGAATCTATTTAAAATCAAATTTTTTTCTATTTCAACCACCCGACCCGACCCGACCCGCGAATAAAATCTAATTTTTTTTTATTTCATCCGGACTCCGCGGTTGTGCCCGCAAACCGCGCATCTCTAATATATATATATATATATATATATATATATATATATATATATATATATATATATAAATAAAAGAAATACTTGAATTTCAGTGTTCATTTATTTACACATATACACACACATAACACTCATCTACTCATTGTTGAGTTAAGGGTTGAATTGTCCATCCTTGTTCTATTCTCTGTCACTATTTCAGAACACACACATTACACAAATATACATTATAAAATCAATAAGAAAACGGGAGCTCTAATTTGGAAGTCTGAATTACGATCAGAAGTTCCTACATAAACATTGCGCACTCACGTCGCCTTTTTGTATCGATTACTGCAGCTGTGCGCTGGATTCATTCACAAATACAAACTACAACTCACAAACACTTTAGAGTTAGGCTCCACCATCAGAATGTGTACTTAAACTTATAAAGATCACATGGATATTATTCAGTGAGTTGATTCACCAAAACTAACCTGTTACACAGGAGGAAAAAGCACACAGGACGTTTCAATTGTTCACAGACTGGTCGCGCTCATCAGAATGACAAGACACTTCCGGTCTGCAGGTGATAGCATTCAATTGGGAAGAAACGCCCTACTGCCCCCTACTGACCAATGTGAATACTGATAAATGTGTAATGACAGCTCCAAAAACGAATTCAAACCACAAAATAAAATAAATAAATCAACACAAAAATGTGACACATTATGGGTGGGTCACATATGCATGTACAGTAGATGGCAGTATTGTCCTGTTTAAAAATGTCACAACATTGCTGTTTACTGCAGACGAACTGCTTTACGGGGGACGAAAACTTGACTGCTGTTGTTGTGTGTTGTTACCGCGCTGGGAGGACGTTAATGAAACTGCCTAACAATAAACACACATAAGAAACCAAGAACTCGCCCTCGATCATTTGCTGTTTATATTGTGGGAAAGCGGACGTGAGAACAGTCTGTCAACACGTCACTCAGGTCCGCATGGAGCTGGAGGGGGCGTGGCCTCCAGCTCCGCCTGAATTTCGGGAGATTTTCGGGAGAAAATTTGTCCCGGGAGGTTTTCGGGAGAGGCGCTGAATTTCGGGAGTCTCCCGGAAAATCCGGGAGGGTTGGCAAGTATGGGCGAGTGTGATGTGCAGCACATACCTGCTAGCCACCACATGACTCATATCAACACCTCAGAAGTGCCGTTTATTGGCCATAATGGAGGTGAATGTTCCTACCTGAAGGGAGCGGCTCCACGCTGCATGGATGTACACAATCAGCCATAATTACAGCATCTGTGATCGGCGTTGAAAGGCATTAATTGGCAATGGCGATCGCGTATTGATCGGTGGTTGATGGATCAGCACATCCCTAATTACAGTCATGCTGATGTCTGTCAGGGTTTCTGCTTAATTGATCATGGTGGCCCAGCATGGCAAAATAAAAGCCGTTACACCTTAAAAACAAGCGTGGTTTTTTTTACGTGAAAACAAATTAAAGTAATTTAATGGATTGTAGGGCAGCACGGTGTTACAGGGGTTAGTGCATGTGCCTCACAATACGAAGGTCCTGGGTTCGATCCCCGGGCTCGGGTTCTTTCTGTGTGGAGTTTGCATGTTTTCCCCGTGACTGCGTGGGTTCTACTACGGCTTCCTCCCACCTCCAAAGACATGCACCTGGGGATAGGCCCCTCCCACCTTCAAACACATGCACCTGGGGATAGGCCCCTCCCACCTCCAAAGACATGCACCTGGGGATAGGCCCCTCCCACCTTCAAAGACATGCACCTGGGGATAGGCCCCTCCCACCTCCAAAGACATGCACCTGGGGATAGGCCCCTCCCACCTCCAAAGACATGCACCTGGGGATAGGCCCCTCCCACCTCCAAAGCCAAAGACATGCACCTGGGGATAGGCCCCTCCCACCTCCAAAGACATGCACCTGTGGATAGGCCCCTCCCACCTCCAAAGACATGCACTTGGGGATAGGCCCCTCCCACCTCCAAAGACATGCACTTGGGGATAGGCCCCTCCCACCTCCAAAGACATGCACCTGGGGATAGGCCCCTCCCACCTCCAAAGACATGCACCTGTGGATAGGCCCCTCCCACCTCCAAAGACATGCACTTGGGGATAGGCCCCTCCCACCTCCAAAGACATGCACCTGGGGATAGGCCCCTCTCACCTCCAAAGACATGCACCTGTGGATAGGCCCCTCCCACCTCCAAAGACATGCACCTGGGGATAGGCCCCTCCCACCTCCAAAGACATGCACCTGTGGATAGGCCCCTTTCACCTCCAAAGACATGCACATGGGGATAGGCCCCTCCCACCTCCAAAGACATGCACCTGGGGATAGGCCCCTCCCACCTCCAAAGACATGCACCTGGGGATAGGCCCCTTCCACCTCCAAAGACATGCACCTGGGGATAGGCCCCTCCCGCCTCCAAAGACATGCACCTGGGGATAGGCCCCTTCCACCTCCAAAGACATGCACCTGGGGATAGGCCCCTCCCGCCTCCAAAGACATGCACCTGGGGATAGGCCCCTCCCGCCTCCAAAGACATGCACCTGGGGATAGGCCCCTTCCACCTCCAAAGACATGCACCTGGGGATAGGCCCCTCCCGCCTCCAAAGACATGCACCTGGGGATAGGCCCCTTCCACCTCCAAAGACATGCACCTGGGGATAGGCCCCTCCCGCCTCCAAAGACATGCACCTGGGGATAGGCCCCTCCCGCCTCCAAAGACATGCACCTGGGGATAGGCCCCTTCCACCTCCAAAGACATGCACCTGGGGATAGGCCCCTCCCGCCTCCAAAGACATGCACCTGGGGATAGGCCCCTTCCACCTCCAAAGACATGCACCTGGGGATAGGCCCCTTCCACCTCCAAAGACATGCACCTGGGGATAGGCCCCTCCCGCCTCCAAAGACATGCACCTGGGGATAGGCCCCTTCCACCTCCAAAGACATGCACCTGGGGATAGGCCCCTCCCGCCTCCAAAGACATGCACCTGGGGATAGGCCCCTCCCGCCTCCAAAGACATGCACCTGGGGATAGGCCCCTCCCGCCTCCAAAGACATGCACCTGGGGATAGGCCCCTTCCACCTCCAAAGACATGCACCTGGGGATAGGCCCCTCCCGCCTCCAAAGACATGCACCTGGGGATAGGTTGATTGGCAACACCAGTGTGTGAATGTGAGTGTGAATGTTGTCTATCGGTGTTGGCCCTGTGATGAGGTGGCGACTTGTCCAGGGTGTAAACCGCCTTCCGCCCGAATGCAGCTGAGATAGGCTCCAGCACCCCCCGTGACCCGGAAGGGACAAGCGTTAGAAAGTAGATGGATGGATAATGTATTGTAGGCTCTATACCAGGGGTCGGCAACCCGCGGCTCTGGATCAGATCACTCTGATGCGGCTCAGCTGCATACTTGCCGACCCCCCCGATTTTCCCGGGAGACTTCCGGATTTCAGTGCCTCTCGCAGAAAAATCCCGGGTTTAATATTCTCCGATTTTCACCCTTACAATAATAATAAGGGCGTGCCATGATGGTACAGCATTTAGTACACTTTACAATCTGTATCAACAGCCCAGCCTTTTGTTATATGCATCTTCTGCTTGCACACGCAAGTGACAGCAAGGCATACTTGGTCAACAGCCACACAGGTTACACTGACGGTGGCCGTATAAAACAACTTTAACACTCTTACTAATAATGCGCCACACTTGGAACCAAAACCAAACAAGAATGACAAACACATTTCGGGAGAACATCTGCACCTTCACACAACATAAACACAACAGAACAAATACCCAGAATCCCATGCAGCCCTGACTCTTCCGGGCTACATTATACACCCCTGCCACCACCAAACCCCGCACCCACCCCAACCCTGCTCCCTCACACAACAACTATTTTCAATGGATGCGCACAAACACACACACACACATACACACACCCTCATTAAGAGTGTGTGTGTTTTTTGTGGAAACATTTTTGCAATCAGCAATTCTGCATCTTCATGTGGTAATTAAACTGAAGTCCAACTGTGACGCCATTTATTACTGCTATATACACACACGTAAACACACACACACACACACACACACACACACACACACACACACACACACACACACACACACACACACACACACACACACACACACACACACACACACACACACACAACAATCAAGTGGAACAAATGACAAACCAGCACATACAGTTGACACTTCTTCAACATACACCAGAGGAGTCCAAAGTGCGTACTTTTTGCAGCCCGCAGCTGTTTTTTTTTTTTTATTATTACATTCAGAAAAATGTATTAAAATAATAAAGACATCTGACTAATATTGTTACTGTACAATATGACAACAGGAAGCGAATTTGCCTGACGTCACATAAATCAGACGTGATGCACTCAACACAAAAACTCTAACCAACTCAAACGGAAGAAGATAAACATATTTAAACACGCACAAAAAAATTATATTACTTTTAAGTAGCTACAACAATATTGTTATATAACATATTTCTTCTGCTAATAAAGGATAGTGTATGGCTATTTATTGTATTTAATTTTTTATACAAAATGTGTATGTACTAGAGATGCGCGGTTTGCGGGCACAACCGCGCAGTCCGCGGATTATCCGCGGATCGGGCGGATGAAATTTAAAAAAATTAGATTTTATCCGCGGGTCGGGTCGGGTGGTTGAAATTAAAAAAAATAAGATTTTAAATAGATTCAGGCGGGTGGCAGTTAAACCAATTGGGAAATATATATACATAGTTAAATGTTGTTACTGACTAACCGTCAGTAACGGTTAGTCAATCATCCACCCGATGTAACATTTGATCAGAATCGCACCCGCCCGTTGCTATATATCTAATATAGACGGTGCAAGGCGTTAGTGAGGTTATAAAGCTTTTGCCTGTTAAAGAAAGGAGACTGATCCAATGCAGCACAGATATTCGCGTGCCACGCTGTCACGACCCAGATGCACACCAGTGCGCAATCATATGGGAGCCGCGCTGAGCGCACCTCCAAGCACGTCTCGCTGCCGGCGACAGCCGGGTATGGGCCCGACGCTCCAGCGCCATCCATTTTCAGGGCTAGTTGATTCGGCAGGTGGGTTGTTACACACTCCTTAGCGGGTTCCGACTTCCGTGGCCACCGTCCTGCTGTCTATATCAACCAGGGTGAGCCCCACCCCTTTTGTGAGCGCACTGCGCGCGGAGTGACCCCTGTTACGCGCCCCCGGCAACAGGGGTGGCGGGCAGGTAAGCTGCGCGGGCGGAGCGCGCGGAGTGACCCTGGACGTGCGTCGGGCCCTTCTCGCGGATCACCTCAGCTACGGTTCCCGGTGGGGCCCTCTCGGGGGAAGGGGCCTCGGTCCCGGACCCCGGCGAGGCGTCCCTTCTCCGCTCCGTAAAAGTGTCCATCTCTTTTTTTTTTCTTCTTCTGTTGTGGCATATGCTGCAGGTGCCTGCTCGTTTTTCGTATGTGGGTAACAACATTTAACTATGTATATATATTTCCCAATTGGTTTAACTGCCACCCGCCTGAATCTATTTAAAATCTAATTTTTTTTTATTTCAACCGCCCGACCCGACCCGACCCGACCCGCGGATAAAATCTAATTTTTTTTTATTTCATCCGCCCGATCCGCGGATAATCCGCGGACTCCGCGGTTGTGCCCGCAAACCGCGCATCTCTAGTGAGCACGTAATTGTTTATTGACATCAATTCAAGTCTGTTACGATATACAGGTAAAAGCCAGTAAATTAGAATATTTTGAAAAACTTGTGTTGTCACTGGGTAGGGATGTAACGATATGAACATTTCATATCACGGTTAGTCAGCAAATGTATCAGGGTGTTGTTGAAAAAAAGTACTCCTACACATAGGTCCGGGCGATAAAACTACAGGTAAAAGCCAGTAAATTAGAATATTTTGAAAAACTTGATTTATTTCAGTAATTGCATTCAAAAGGTGTAACTTGTACATTATATTTATTCATTGCACACAGACTGATGCATTCAAATGTTTATTTCATTTAATTTTGATGATTTGAAGTGGCAACAAATGAAAATCCAAAATTCCGTGTGTCACAAAATTAGAATATTACTTAAGGCTAATACAAAAAAGGGATTTTTAGAAATGTTGGCCAACTGAAAAGTATGAAAATGAAAAATATGAGCATGTACAATACTCAATACTTGGTTGGAGCTCCTTTTGCCTCAATTACTGCGTTAATGCGGCGTGGCATGGAGTCCATGAGTTTCTGGCACTGCTCAGGTGTTATGAGAGCCCAGGTTGCTCTGATAGTGGCCTTCAACTCTTCTGCGTTTTTGGCTCTGGCATTCTGCATCTTCCTTTTCACAATACCCCACAGATTTTCTATGGGGCTAAGGTCAGGGGAGTTGGCGGGCCAATTTAGAACAGAAATACCATGGTCCGTAAACCAGGCACGGGTAGATTTTGCGCTGTGTGCAGGCGCCAAGTCCTGTTGGAACTTGAAATCTCCATCTCCATAGAGCAGGAAGCATGAAGTGCTCTAAAACTTGCTGGTAGACGGCTGCGTTGACCCTGGATCTCAGGAAACAGAGTGGACCGACACCAGCAGATGACATGGCACCCCAAACCATCACCCAACCATGCAAATTTTGCATTTCCTTTGGAAATCGAGGTCCCAGAGTCTGGAGGAAGACAGGAGAGGCACAGGATCCACGTTGCCTGAAGTCTAGTGTAAAGTTTCCACCATCAGTGATGGTTTGGGGTGCCATGTCATCTGCTGGTGTCGGTCCACTCTGTTTCCTGAGATCCAGGGTCAACGCAGCCGTCTACCAGCAAGTTTTAGAGCACTTCATGCTTCATGCTGCTGACCTGCTCTATGGAGATGGAGATTTCAAGTTCCAACAGGACTTGGCGCCTGCACACAGCGCAAAATCTACCCGTGCCTGGTTTACGGACCATGGTATTTCTGTTCTAAATTGGCCCGCCAACTCCCCTGACCTTAGACCCATAGAAAATCTGTGGGGTATTGTGAAAAGGAAGATGCAGAATGCCAGACCCAAAAACGCAGAAGAGTTGAAGGCCACTATCAGAGCAACCTGGGCTCTCATAACACCTGAGCAGTGCCAGAAACTCATCCACTCCATGCCACGCCGCATTAACGCAGTAATTGAGGCAAAAGGAGCTCCAACCAAGTATTGAGTATTGTACATGCTCATATTTTTCATTTTCATACTTTTCAGTTGGCCAACATTTCTAAAAATCCCTTTTTTGTATTAGCCTTAAGTAATATTCTAATTTTGTGACACACGGAATTTTGGATTTTCATTTGTTGCCACTTCAAATCATCAAAATTAAATGAAATAAACATTTGAATGCATCAGTCTGTGTGCAATGAATAAATATAATGTACAAGTTACACCTTTTGAATGCAATTACTGAAATAAATCAGGTTTTTCAAAATATTCTAATTTACTGGCTTTTACCTGTAGTTTTATCGCCCGGACCTATGTGTAGGAGTACTTTTTTTCAACAACACCCTGATACATTTGCTGACTAACCGTGATATGAAACGTTCAGTGACAACACAAGTGGAGTGACAAGTGCGTGTTTCCAAACACGAGCAGTCCAGTCTGAAGCTCCCAGCTGTCTTCTCTGTGTATGCACTTAAGTAGCACATTTGCATGAGACGCAAACAACAGGAAATGAATATTCCAGCTGCACTTTGGCTCAGAAAGAAACAGGAAGACCGACTTGAGAAAAGCATGAGAACAAGTAACCGTGCTTCTGAATTGATGGCGGCTGCACCGCAAACGAGCGCACACGTGAAGGTGACTGCGTGTCTCGCACTCTCGCACCTCGCCGTGGATCACATGTGGTTGCAGCACCCGGGAATAAACACGGCAGGGGGGCTTGGAATGACGGCGTTTGGATGTTGGTCGGGTCAAACTTGATGACCAAGACTGAGCCTCTCAGCTGGCCGAGAGGAGGACTGTTCCTTTACTTTATTAAGCACTTAATGTCATGTCTGTGTAATCATGTTTTGTTTTAAGTCATGTTTTGTTTAGTTATTGGACTCTTTAGTTTCTGTCTTTTCACTCCCTTGTCTTGTTTCCATGATTACCCCATTAGTTTCACCTGTTCCACGTTTGGACTCATTGTGCACTCTTGATTGTCACCATAGCAACCCATTAGTTTTCACCTGTCACGTCACGCACCTGTTTTCGTTAATCATGTCTGTAGTATTTAAGTTCAGTGTTTTTCAGTTTGTCTTTCTGACGACCTCACCACATTTATGCTCTGTCCATTCTTTCCATGTCCATTCTTCATGCAACTATTTTTGTCCAAGCCAAGTAAGTTTTTGTTCCATGTTTATAGTCTTTTTTGGTTTCATAGTTTGTTCTCCGCCATTGTGCGTGTTTTTCGTTTGTACTTTTTTTGATATAGTCTTTAAATAAAAAAAAATGTACCTTCATTCCCGTCTCGCCCGTGCCAACTTTCCGTTGCATCCCGGAAAAGCAAACACCCAAGACCTAGTCATGACACTTAAGACCTTTAGCATATCAGTACGTGGAACTAAAATATGGAAGGGATTAAGCAAAGAAGTCCAAAAGTGTCCTAATATGACCTACTTTCATAAACTGTGCAAACTCAAAGTGATTACAAAGTACAAATCCCGATAAACAACTTGAACCTGACTGAAAATGAGATCTTATTCATAACTGACTCCACTATTAACCGTACATACCAAACTATTTGCAACAATTTTCTCCCTACACTTTGAACCCTGCGCCTTATAAAACGGTGCGGCTAATTTATGGATTTTTCTTCGCTGAAGGCCATAATGTAAATAGTTTAAAAAAAAAAAAAACAAGCAAAGACACTGAAAAGTCAGTTATTATCGGTGCTATTGCGTCATCTTTTGGATGCGTTTGCTCACTGCCAATGCCGCGGTGTCTTTCCATTTAGTGCTTTCAACCAGAAGTAGAAGTGCCGTTCCGTCTTCAAGCCTTCCATAGCGTTTCTACTCGTTCATCACTACAAGCAACGTTTGTAAGTTTTACAATATAACAAACTGTTTTATACTTACTAAACCGTCTCATGTGTGATGCCTGAAGGAGTGTTTTCATGCTTATTTGTACGTGCTATTGTAATGTAATCAAGCGAGCCTCGTTAGCATTAGCTAATATGCCAAAACATTTACGAGTGTCTTTGTTATTATTAACTTAGAATGGCATTATTAGGGCCCGCATGGCCCATTGCAAAAGTGCAATGGGACATAAGGACCTATTGAATTTGTAAGGTTTTATTCTTTATTCTTTATTCTTCCGCCGCCACATTAAACTGTAATTTGACCCACTTAACATCCTTCAAAACTCACCATATTTGACCCACACATCAGGACCTGCGAAAATTACCTTTTTTAAAAAAAAACCAAACCTCAAAACTCAAAATTGCGCTCTAGCGCCCCCTAGGAAAAAAAACAACTAGACTGCCTATATCTCCCACTAGGAAGATCGGAGAGACATGAAACAAAAACCTGTATGTAGGTTTGACTTAGACCTAGTTTTCATAATTGTATATCATCGGGCAAAAATCAACAGGAAGTTGGCAATTCCCCCTTCAAGACAAAAAAGTACTAAAAACAGTCACTTTTGCCTCTTTGAGCTGTAATTTGACCCCCTTAACATGCTTCAAAACTCACCGAACTGAACACACACATCAGGACTGGCAAAAATTGCGATCTAATAAAAAAAACCTAACCCCAAATCTCAAAATTGTGCTCTAGCGCAATTTTTTAATGAAATGCACAAAAAACTGCTCCTCAGATGAAAACACTAACAAAACTGCCTGTAACTCCCACTGGGAAGGTCGTAGAGACAGGAAACAAAAAACTCTATGTAGGGCTCACTTAGACCTACATTTCATAAATTGACAACCCCCAGCAAAAATCAACAGGAAGTTTGCTATTCCCCCTTCAAAACAAATTTTTTGTAAAAACCGGTCACCTTCCTTCAAAAACTATCTCCTCTGAGCGCGTTTGTCGTTTCGGCTTCAAACTAACACAGGAGAGAGATTAAACCCTTGTGTATAAAATAACAGAACAGCGTTTTAATACCTGCTCCGGTTTTGATTTTATGACCCTTCAAAGACCCGCTGCGCTGATGCTGCTGCGCTGCTGTTTTTTAAATTTTTGTATTGTTTCAGTTTCACAAATTCCTCCGTAAATTCACCAAAACGTCAGCGTGGAGTTATTGAGTGTGTTTAGCTGATTGGAGAGCTAGCTTCCACAGCAAGAGGGTACATGACTATGACTTGTGTTTTGTTTGATCATCTGTTTTAATAGCATGTGTGACACATCTCTTTAGCGCTGTCTTTGAGCTTTTTCAATAATATATGAAAATGGAAAAAGATGGGGGGAAAAAATATATTTTGTGATTTAATATGGTTTCTGTAGGGGGACAAACATGACACAAATCTTCCTAATTGTTAGAAATCCCATTGTGTTTACTAAACATGCTTCAGTGATTAAAGTATTTGGCGAGCGCCATTTTGTCCTATTAATTTTGGCGGTCCTTGAACGCACCGTAGTTGTGTGGACTGTGACGCAACTGTTTGTTTACATGCCGCAGAAAGACGTGTTTTATGCCACTCCTACCATGTCTTATTTTGTCCACCAAACGATTTATGCTGTGCGTGAATGCACAAAGGTGAGCTTTGTTGATGTTATTGACTTGTGTGAGTGCTAATCACGCATATTTGGTCAGTGCATGACGGCGAGCTAACCGATGCTAACATGCTATCTAGGCTAGCTATATGTCCATGTTGCATCGTTATGCCTCGTTTGTAGCTATATTTGAGCTCATTTAATTTCCTTCATTTCCTTTGTGTATTTAAATTATATTTGCATGTTAAATGTCAGCCTTCCCGGTAAGGTCTATTCAGGTGTACTGGAGAGGAGGCTACGCCGGATAGTCGAACCTCAGATTCAGGAGGAACAGTGTGGTTTTGGTCCTGGTGGTGGAACTGTGGACCAGCTCTATACTCTGGGCAGGGTCCTTGAGGGTGCATGGGAGTTTGCCCAACCAGTCTACATGTGCTTTGTGGACTTGGAGAAGGCATTCGACCGTGTACCCCAGGAAGTCCTGTGGGGAGTGCTCAGAGAGTATGGGGTATCGGACTGTCTGATTGTGGCGGTCCGCTCCCTGTATGATCAGTGTCAGAGCTAGGTCCGCATTGCCGGCAGTAAGTCGGACACGTTTCCAGTGAGGGTTGGACTCCGCCAAAGCTGCCCTTTGTCACCGATTCTGTTCATAACTTTTATGTACAGAATTTCTAGGCGCAGTCAAGGCGTTGAGGGGATCTGGTTTGGTGGCTGCAGGATTAGGTCTCTGCTTTTTGCAGATGATGTGGTCCTGATGGCTTCATCTGGCCAGGATCTTCAGCTCTCACTGGATCGGTTCGCAGCCGAGTGTGAAGCGACTGGGATGAGAATCAGCTCCTCCAAGTCCGAGTCCATGGTTCTCGCCCGAAAAAGGGTGGAGTGCCATCTCCGGGTTGGGGAGGAGATCTTGCCCCAAGTGGAGAAGTTCAAGTACCTCTGAGTCTAGTTCACGAGTGGGGGAAGAGTGGATCGTGAGATCGACAGGCGGATCGGTGCGGCGTCTTCAGTAATGCGGACGCTGTATCGATCCGTTGTGGTGAAGAAGGAGCTGAGCCGGAAGGCAAAGCTCTCGATTTACCGGTCGATCTACGTTCCCATCCTCACCTATGGTCATGAGCTTTGGGTCATGACCGAAAGGACAAGATCACGGGTACAAGCGGCCCAAATGAGTTTCCTCCGCCGGGTGGCGGGGCTCTCCCTTAGAGATAGGGTGAGAAGCTCTGTCATCCGGGAGGAGCTCAAAGTAAAGCCGCTGCTCCTCCACATGGAGAGGAGCCAGATGAGGTGGTTCAGGCATCTGGTCAGGATGCCACCCGAACGTTTAGGGCACGTGCGACCGGTAGGAGGCCACAGGGAAGACCCAGGACACGTTGGGAAGACTATGTCTCCCGGCTGGCCTGGGAACGCCTCGGGATCCCCCGGAAGGAGCTGGACGAAGTGGCTGGGGAGAGGGAAGTCTGGGCTTCCCTGCTTAGGCTGCTGCCCCCGCGACCCGACCTCGGATAAGCGGAAGAAGATGGATGGATGCATGGATAAATGACACATGTATGTAATATTGGCTGCATTGTTGTTCCAGACCACAGCAAACGTTACCCAGCTTGCAAAAATTGTAATAAACCCATTAGAAGAAGACAGCCGGTCGTCTTCCTTTAACTCAGACACACACATTCTAAGCCAGTAATGATCTCATCCTCCGTTTTACTAATGTTTTCCAATGTGGCAAAAATGTATAGAATAAATATTACATTTCGACATCATGTGTTGCCTTTCTGTTATAAGGCTTTTAATTTATTTCGGCTCAAGACAGAATTATTTTTTTGGGTTACCGCTACCTGAGATAGTTGAGGACTAATCAACTCTTTAAAATAGTAGTTAGTTACAGCCCTACACTGTATGCATGTTTGAAATAAACTTACCAACAACAGCTAAGTCATCTTCATGCTCACAGCTTTTTAAAGAATCACCCTTTGTCTTATTTAGACTTAGACTTTTATTGTCATTCAAATGTGAATTTTACAGCACAGATAAGAACGAAATTTCGTTACATAAGCTCATGGTAGTGCAGGATAAAAAAGCAATAAGGTGCATATATAAATAAATAAATATATATAAATAATATATATAATATATATATATATATAATAAATATATATATAGATAAATAGATTACTGTCAGAGGTGGGTAGTAACGCGCTACATTTACTCCGTTACATCTACTTGAGTAACTTTTGGGATAAATTGTACTTCTAAGAGTAGTTTTAATGCAACATACTTTTACTTTTACTTGAGTATATTTATAGAGCAGAAACGCTACTTTTACTCCGCTACTTTTATCTACATTCAGCTCGCTACTCGCTACTAATTTTTATCGATCTGTTAATGCACGCTTTGTTTGTTTTGGTCTGTCAGACAGACCTTCATAGTGCCTGCGTTTCAACAAATACAGTCACTGGTGACGTTCACTCCGTTCCACCAATCAGATGCAGTCACTGGTGACGTTGGACCAATCAAACAGAGCCAGGCGGTCACATGACCTGACTTAAACAAGTTGAAAAACTTATTGGGGTGTTACCATTTAGTGGTCAATTGTACGGAATATATACTGTACTGTGCAATCTACTAATAAAAGTTTCAATCAATCAATCAAAAGTGTGAAGGAAAAAATACGCTTTTTTTATTTCAATCGTACATCCTGTCAAGAGCCTAAAGACTGACTGCACAGTTCCTGTCTTCACAATAAAAGTGCCGCTCCATCGCGCCTGCGCTTTCAAAACAAGAGTCTCCGAAAGCCAGCGCAAACAAGCTAGCAAGCTACGGAGTTTGCCGCCAATGTATTTCTTGTAAAGTGTATAAAAACGAACATGGAAGCTGGACAAATAAGGTGCCAAAAACCAACCACTTTCATGTGGTATTAGACAGAAAGGAGGAACTTTTTTTCTCCTCCATTTGAAAACGTGGACGCTATCAGCACTACTGTCTGATTACAATCAATGCAAGTCATCAGAATCAGGTAATACACTAACTTATATTCTTGTCTTCATGAAAGAAAGGAATCTATATGTTAAACATGCTTGTATATTCATTAAAACACCTTTAACATGTAAACAAAAACAGCAAAATAAATACTTATAAATTATATACTGTATATATCAATGTATATGTATGTATGTATATATATATATATATATATATATATATATATATATATATATATATATGATATGAGTGTGTATGTTACTCATCAGTTACTCAGTACTTGAGTAGTTTTTTCACAACATACTTTTTACTTTTACTCAAGTAAATATTTGGGTGACTACTCCTTACTTTTACTTGAGTAATAAATCTCTAAAGTAACAGTACTCTTACTTGAGTACAATTTCTGGCTACTCTACCCACCACTGCCCACCACTCTCTGGAGAGACTTCCAGTCTGAGGCATTGCAGGCTCCAGTCCAGACAGAGATGCAGGTGCTCTCTATAGTGCTTCTGTAGAATGTGCTGAGAGAGCTGCGCTCTTTTCATCCCACGCAGAAAGTGCATGCGCTGCTGAGCTCTTTTTACAAGAGCTCCGGTGTGTAGGGACCAGGTTATATTACATTTGTTAGCATCTCCATCTTTTACTTGATGTCCTTTCTTGCGCTTCCTTCTTGTGTTGAGAGTCCGATTAGCATTCTCTGTGCAGATATAATTGATTCCTCATGCCTGACTCTTGCGAAATGTCATTCATAATTCTGTGTGATAGCTATGCGTGTGTGCGTGTGTGTGTGTGTGTGTGTGTGTGTGTTATCTGGCTGGCAAGTCACTCTGCAGGCTGACTACACACAGCAAAGTGGCCACTGACCTATTTGTAGCACAGACACAGAGAATGACAAATAAATCTGATTATAGCAAACAGGCTGCGCTCCCCCGTGAATTAAAAAAACAAAACAACAACAACATCCTCGGTCACACTGAGCATGAGCTGTCATTCACCCCTCTGGGCTTTTATTAAAATCGTATTTATCTTTTTATTATTAGTCCTTGCATACTTAACCTTTAACTCACTTATGCATTTAACCTTTATTTCACTCTGGCAGCTCCATTAACGCCAGAGTCTGACAGCACTTGTAAAGGAACAGCCTTTGGATCTGTATATAAAATGAAAGAAATGACCAAGTAGCCAGATGTCTCCAAGATCATTCAAGGAGCTGCATGCATGTTGCAAGTACACAGGAGTGAGACAGCATGATCAAGTTGATAGCAGAAGTAGAGAGCAGATAAACATGAGGGTGTGCTTACCGGATGCCTGCCCTGAGGGTACATGATCCCAGGAGAGGAGAGGCTTCCAGTCCGTTTGATGGCCAGGTTAGTCCCCTGGCCCTCCACTCCTCGGCCCTCCACTGGTTACACAAACAGAAAGTCCACTTCTTCTCTTGGAAAAAAAAAAAAAAAGGCAAGCTCCTTTTTGGTCTTCTTGCAAATTTCAATCCGATGCTTGTTTATCCGAGAGTGTCATGAGACTTGTTCTCCTGTGATCAGTCCAGGTCCAAACATAGTGACATGACAGAATCACATCCAGGCTGCTTCTTCTTGTCTGCCCCCTTCACCCGCTCATCACGTCTCCCGGTGCCCCTTCACCCGCTCATCCAATGACAGAAACATCAACACACAGATGGATGGATGGATAGTCTTCTTCTTCTTCTTCTCCGCTGACACGCTGCAGGAGAGGAGAGGAGAAAGAAGAACGCTGTGCAAGCTTTTAATATCAATGTGAGTAGAGTGATAAAAAGAGAGCAAAGCAGGAAAGAAGAGCAGGTCAGGGAAGGATCCAGCGGGCTTTTCAGCAGCAAACCCTAGACTGTAATATATTGTGCCTGTTGGCTTCAACACAAACAGGACAGCCTGCTAAAGCTGCTCTTAAGGTGGACTGGGGAGATAGAAGAGAGAGAGAAAGAGAGAGAGAGAGAGAGAGAGAGAGATGGATCTTGTTTCAGTTGTGGTCACACAGACAAAGCAATCAGTCTTGCACAAAGACTGATAAGGAAGTGAGCTTCCAAACAAATGTTGCGACATTCATACACAGATTCATGCTGACTATCAGCAAACACACACAATCGTTAGTCGGGCTCGATAACACCACGCAGGCACAGATATTCTTCACAGCGGGCGGCAGTTAAAACAAGGATTCTCACACTTTTTGGCGCCAAAGACACATGGGAGTAAAAATAGTTGCATACTTGCCAACCTTGAGACCTCCGATTTCGGGAGGTGGGGGGTGGGGGGCGTGGTCGGGGCGGGGGCGTGGTTGGGGGCGTGGCTAAGAGGGGAGGAGTATATTTACAGCTAGAATTCACCAAGTCAAGTCAATCCCCAAAACATCACTGCTCTCGAGAAGATCTGCATGGAGGAATGGGCCAAAATACCAGCTACTGTGTGTGCAAACCTGGTAAAGACCTATAGTAATCGTTTGACCTCTGTTATTGCCAACCAAGGTTATATTACAAAGTATTAAGTTGAATTTTTGTTATTGACCAAATACTTATTTTCCACCATAATTTACAAATAAATTCTTTAAAAATCCTACAATGTGAATTCCTGGATTTTTTTTTTCACATTCTGTCTCTCACAGCTGAAGTGTACCTATGATGAAAATTACAGACCTCTGTCATCATTTTAAGTGGGAAAACTTGCACAATCGGTGGCTGACTAAATACTTTTTTGCCCCACTGTATATATATCCCGGACGAGCCCCCAAATTGTTGCGTTTTGGACCAGTTGTTCCTCCCAGGGAATCCAAGTCACAAGTCGCTCCCAAGCTCTTTACGACACTTAAAGCTGAGTTGAAAAACCACCAGAGACAGAATAGGTATTTTGTAATATATTTGCAAAGCTTTGCATATACACATTGACAGAGACAGCTAGAACATTCGGATCGCCCCACTAAGATGGTCTGTCTCCCCGACCCACACCCTCTCCCCTCTTAAATCTCTCTAGTCAAAACACATGCACATTATCTCTCCTTCTTACATTCCAAAGTTTCAAGGTTAACACACACAGTTTACTTGCAGACAAACAGAAAGAGAAGAAATGGAAAAACACGAGCTGTTTTCAAATATGACTATGAAATAAAAGAAGTAACACTTAAATTCGGATATATGTTAATATCTGCCTCCGACAATATATATATATATGTATATATATATAAAAGAAATACTTGAATTTCAGTGTTCATTTATTTACACATATACACACACATAACACTCATCTACTCATTGTTGAGTTAAGGGTTGAATTGTCCATCCTTGTTCTATTCTCTGTCACTATTTTTCTAACCATGCTGAACACCCTCTCTGATGATGCATTGCTGTGTGGCATGCACAGAAGTACTTTCATCAAATGCATTAGAGACTGGAATCTTCCATCTCTCCCTAGCATGGCCCAAAACCGGTCAATCTTTGCTTCCTGAGGAAGATCTTCAGTGCCAAGCACTTGGTAGTCCACTACTTCTTCCCGGAGGCTATTGGGGGGCGTCGTTAAGAGGGGAGGAGTATATTGACAGCTAGAATTCACCAAGTCAAGTATTTCATATATATATATATATATATATATATCTACATCCTGAAAATATGCAAACAAAACTGTGTTTAGATAATTGATACTTCAAACTTGCATAAATAATTATTAAGGAATATAACATAACTTGGCTTCTGAGAGTTTCAAAATGTAATGAATAAAATGCTAAAGTTGTTGATAAACAAGCAATTATTTTAATAATTAAATATGGTCATTTTAAATGAATTATTATGATAATTTAAAATCAATTATTTCAAATATGTTTATTTTAATGTATAATTCTATGGCTGGACGTAATAAGGAGTCAGGAAAAAACACAAATAAAAATACAATTAATTTTGATGTTTTTAGCAAAATATAGTAAGAATGTATTTATTTATTTATTTATTTTAATTAATGAATATATTTATTTTTAGGTAAGATAAACATAATAATACAATTTATCTCTAGTCTGGATGATTTAGTTCTTGTCACCCTGTTGTCCTCCCGTCATGAAAAAAGGCTGTCCTCACTCAGGTCCGCATGGAGCTGGAGGGGGCGTGGCTTCCAGCTCCGGCTGAAAATCGGGAGATTTCCGGGAGAATATTTGTCCCGGGAGGTTTTCGGGAGAGGCGCTGAATTTCGGGAGTCTCCCGGAAAATTCGGGAGGGTTGGCAAGTATGCATTTTCTGGACAAGACAATCTAGTAGAGCTGCAGGAAGGAATTGTACTTTTTTATTTTGACTCTGAATTCATTCTTAACTTTCAAGAATCTATTTTTTTTAAATAAATGTATATGCTCTGTCTGCGCTTACTCACTGTGCATATACATCAGCAGCCAAGAGGAGCGTTTGTAACCTATAACTTGTTTTTAAAAAAGGCTTTATTATATTTCATGGACTAATAATATAGTGCAAGAATATATTGGAATGGAGAATAATGTTCATAAGAAAATCCATTCAGAATCGAACCGTCTCCCCAAAAACTGCAAGCAAATCGAATCGGGAGTTGTTATAAGTGTCAAGACGTGGACTATGGTGTGTTTGTTTTCCCGAGATGCAAGTAAAGCTGGACTGGTCATGGTGTGAAGGTGAATACATATTTATTTATAACACTCAAAGGAACAAAAAGCGCGCTCAAGGCGGATGTACAAACTTGACTAACGAAACAAAAAGACTTGCAAAAAACTGTGAACAATTAAACAAAAACACTAACTGTGGCATTAATAAACAAAAAATGTACTTGGCATGGACTATGAAGTGCGCAGAGGTAAAAGTGTGACAGGGGTATGAATCCGGGATGTCGCCAGAGCGACGAACTGAAAACAATGAACTTAAATACTACAGACATGATTAAACGAAAACAGGTGCGTGACTCAAAACGTGAAACAGGTGCGTGACGTGACAGGTGAAAACTAATGGGTTGCTATGGTGACAAAACAAAACAAAAGTGCACAAAAAGTCCAAAAACAAAACTGAACATGACTAAAACAAAACATGACCACACAGACATGACAATAAGATTCACATCCCTGCAATCGAGAGATCTAAATATTTGCTAGATATAGCGACAAAGTTGTCAGGTTGGCAACACTGATTATTCCTTATTATCATAAGTGTTTGTCAGTTCAGTCACAAATGCATTTAGATTTGGCGCTACCTGTACACCCTCGCTCATAAATTTAGTTTGTATTGTCAACTCTGTACAGCAGATGGCATCAGAACTCCCCTTCCTAACACACCTCATACACATCTGCTCTGCCAGAGAATAAGAATAAGAATATTGTTGCCTTATTTAGATTAGATTTTAGATTAGATTTAGATTTATTGGTCCCCTTGGGGAAATTCTTTGTTCAATAAAATTCTACCCAAACATGTAATAAAGTCAAATACAAATGTCTGTAAATGTGTGTTAGTCATGTATGATGTCTTTTTGTTATTTTTTTTTTGTGTGATGTGTAATGTCTAGTGTTTAAATGTACGGCAGTAAAATTCTACCCAAACATGTAATAAAGTCAAATACAAATGTCTGTAAATGTGTGTTAGTCATGTATGATGACTTTTTGTTATTTTTTGTGTGTGTGATGTGTAATGTCTAGTGTTTAAATGTACGGCAGTGACGATGAATTTCCCCAAGGGGACCAATAAATCTAAATCTAATCTAAAATCTAATCTAAATAAGGCAACAATATTCTTATTCTTATTCTCTGGCAGAGCAGATGTGTATGAGGTGTGTTAGGAAGGGGAGTTCTGATGCCATCTGCTGTACAGAGTTGACAATACAAACTAAATTTATGAGCGACGGTGTACAGGTAGCGCCAAATCTAAATGCATTTGTGACTGAACTGACAAACACTTATGATCAAACAAAAATTAGGGCTGCGCATCTTTTGGTGTCATACAATTGAACTTGCTTCTTGGGGGTAACCATTCGATTCAGAATCCATTCTTGATTCAAAATCAATCTTTTTTTAATAGCATTGGGTGTTAGTTCTATGATTAACTACATTCCTCCATAAAATAAACAGCTTTCATACATTTTTATATTACTTAAAAGAAAACTAGTTTTGTTCAATTAAATTCTACCCAAAAATGTAATAAAGTCAAATACAAATGTCTGTAAATGTGTGTTAGTCATGTATGATGTCTTTTTGTTATTTTTTTTTTGTGTGATGTGTAATGTCTAGTGTTTAAATGTACAGCAGTGACAATGAATTTCCCCAAGGGGACCAATAAATCTAAATCTAATCTAAAATCTAATCTAAATAAGGCAACAAGAGGAATATCCAACATATCACTTTTCTAAAGTAAATGTGTACAGTAAATATAGGCATCTACCTCAACAATACGATGTGCTTGAGTAAATAAAAAGTAAACAAATAAAAAATAAATTCTTACAAATAAGAATCGCAATTAATCCGAAATTCTAATTTTTTGACAGCCCTATCAAACGTCATCAAAATCAATACATACAAACACAATGCTCAAGGACAGGAAAAAATAATCTGTTTCGGTTTACTTATTTACAACATTTGAACAGTGAGAGTCCAGTTCATAGTGGATCTAACATAATAGTGTGAGAGTCCAGTCCATAGTGGATCTAACATAATAGTGTGAGAGTCCAGTCCATAGTGGATCTAACATAATAGTGAGAGTCCAGTCCATAGTGGATCTAACATAATAGTGAGAGTCCAGTCCATAGTGGATCTAACATAATAGTGAGAGTCCAGTCCATAGTGGATCTAATATAATAGTGTGAGAGTCCAGTCCATAGTGGATCCAACATAATAGTGAGAGTCCAGTCCATAGTGGATCTAACATAATAGTGAGAGTCCAGTCCATAGTGGATCTAACATAATAGTGAGAGTCCAGTCCATAGTGGATCTAACATAATAGTGAGAGTCCAGTCCATAGTGGATCTAACATAATAGTGTGAGAGTCCAGTCCATAGTGGATCTAACATAATAGTGTGAGAGTCCAGTCCATAGTGGATATAACATAATAGTGAGAGTCCAGTCCATAGTGGATCTAACATAATAGTGAGAGTCCAGTCCATAGTGGATCTAACATAATAGTGAGAGTCCAGTCCATAGTGGATCTAACATAATAGTGTGAGAGTCCAGTCCATAGTGGATCTAACATAATAGTGCGAGAGTCCAGTCCATAGTGGATCTAACATAATAGTGAGAGTCCAGTCCATAGTGGATCTAATATAATAGTGAGAGTCCAGTCCATAGTGGATCTAACATAATAGTGAGAGTCCAGTCCATAGTGGATCTAACATAATAGTGTGAGAGTCCAGTCCATAGTGGATATAACATAATAGTGAGAGTCCAGTCCATAGTGGATCTAACATAATAGTGGGAGTCCAGTCCATAGTGGATCTAACATAATAGTGAGATTACAGTCCATAGTGGATCTAACATAATAGTGAGAGTCCAGTCCATAGTGGATCTAACATAATAGTGTGAGAGTCCAGTCCATAGTGGATCTAACATAATAGTGTGAGAGTCCAGTCCATAGTGGATCTAACATAATAGTGAGAGTCCAGTCCATAGTGGATCTAATATAATAGTGTGAGAGTCCAGTCCATAGTGGATCTAACATAATAGTGTGAGAGTCCAGTCCATAGTGGATCTAACATAATAGTGTGAGAGTCCAGTCCATAGTGGATCTAACATAATAGTGTGAGAGTCCAGTCCATAGTGGATCTAACATAATAGTGTGAGAGTCCAGTCCATAGTGGATCTAACATAATAGTGAGAGTCCAGTCCATAGTGGATCTAACATAATAGTGAGAGTCCAGTCCATAGTGCATCTAACATAATAGTGTGAGAGTCCAGTCCATAGTGGATCTAACATAATAGTGTGAGAGTCCAGTCCATAGTAGATCTAACATAATAGTGTGAGAGTCCAGTCCATAGTGGATCAAACATAATAGTGAGAGTCCAGTCCATAGTAGATCTAACATAATAGTGAGAGTCCAGTCCATAGTGGATCTAACATAATAGTGAGAGTCTAGTCCATAGTGGATCTAACATAATAGTGAGAGTCCAGTCCATAGTGGATCTAACATAATAGTGAGAGTCCAGTCCATAGTGGATCTAACATAATAGTGAGAGTCCAGTCCATAGTGGATCTAATATAATAGTGTGAGAGTCCAGTCCATAGTGGATCTAACATAATAGTGTGAGAGTCCAGTCCATAGTGGATCTAACATAATAGTGAGAGTCCAGTCCATAGTGGATCTAACATAATAGTGAGAGTCCAGTCCATAGTGGATCTAACATAATAGTGTGAGAGTCCAGTCCATAGTGGATCTAACATAATAGTGTGAGAGTCCAGTCCATAGTGGATCCAACATAATAGTGAGAGTCCAGTCCATAGGGGATCTAACATAATAGTGGAGAGTCCAGTCCATAGTGGATCTAACATAATAGTGAGAGTCCAGTCCATAGTGGATCTAACATAATAGTGAGAGTCCAGTCCATAGTGGATCTAACATAATAGTGTGAGAGTCCAGTCCATAGTGGATCTAACATAATAGTGTGAGAGTCCAGTCCATAGTGGATCCAACATAATAGTGAGAGTCCAGTCCATAGTGGATCTAACATAATAGTGAGAGTACAGTCCATAATGGATCTAACATAATAGTGTGAGTATTTAGAACCTCAGTATTTAGAACCTTTCCATGAAGAGAGCACCAGTCTGGCCCAGAAGTCTTTTGGCGCTCCTCATAATGACTTGATCCTGGGCAGCCTTAGAACTTGATCAAACAGCTATTAATCCACAACACTGTTGAATTGGACGCAGCCTTGCCTTTTGGCACGCAGGCGCTGGGTTTCCAGTAAGACAGAAAGTGCATTTGATAAGAAGAGGGTCAGCCAGAGGGCAGCCCTCAAAGTCTGAATGAAGGTGATGTACAGAGGTCCTATCATCCTATCATCCTAGTCCGTTAGCAAACATCTTCTAGGAAAATACCTATTCCACTTTTAGAAGTCAAGAACACATAACTTGTTTACCCAAAACTCCTTGGAATATCAATTGAAATGTTGTGCCAGGTCACCACATGACCTGAATATAAGACAACCCTTTTGGAATGACTGTTAAATATAATTTCCTGGCTCCTGCACAATGCTTAGAAGACTGTTTCATTGTTCCTTATTATCAGCAAGTTCGCCTCATAACGCCAACAAATAGAGCGCTGACCTAACCTTTGACCCAAACTAGCAGTGAAGAGATTGACTGTTGATATGACAACAATAAACAAGGAATTCCGCCTCTGCCTGTTTCACTTTGTAAAGAAATCCCGAACAAAGGAGTTCTCAAGGTTCACCACAACAGCCCAGTAGCATAGAAAATGGAAAAACCAAAGTGACTCCATACAAAAAAAATCTTGGCAGTATTTTCAACCCAACCCTCTTGTTTAAAGTAGCAGTAGAGTGGAAAAACTAGTTGACTTCATACGCTTAATTGTGTTTCATTGTATCCAATCAACCATATCCAATTGTACACAAAGTATGTGAAAATACCGTCTAAACATCACAAAATGTCACAAATTCAGTCAGCCGTTTTCAATATTCCACTCCGAACGTCTTCGGTAATTTCCGTAGATTGACGTCACTGGAGTAACGCTACATTTTGTAAACGTTTATTTACATACCTTAGGTGTTTCCAAACGGTGTCAGTAACACTGCGGTAAAACGCATACTTGCCAACCTTGAGACCTCCCATTTCGGGAGGTGGGGGTGGGGGTGGGGGGGCATGGTTGGGGGCGTGGTTAAGATATATATATATAAAAAATACTTGACTTTCAGTGAATTCTAGCTATATATATATTTATTTATTTTTTTATTACATATATATATATATATATATATATATATATGTGTGTGTGTATATATAAATAAATAAAATAAATACTTGAATTTCAGTGTTCATTTATTTACACATAGACACACACATAACACACATCTACTCATTGTTGAGTTAAGGGTTGAATTGTCCATCCTTGTTCTATTCTCTGTCACTATTTCAGAACACACACATTACACAAATATACATTATAAAATCAATAAGAAAACGGGAGCTCTAATTTGGGAGTCTGAATTAGGATCAGAAGTTCCTATATAAACATTGCGCACTCACGTCGCCTTTTTGTATTGATTACTGCAGCTGTGCACTGGATTCATTCACAAATACAAACTACAACTCACAAACACTTTAGAGTTAGGCTCCACCATCAGAATGTGTACTTAAACTTATAAAGATCACATGGGTATTATTCAGTGAGTTGATTCACCAAAACTAACCTGTTATACAGGAGGAAAAAGCACACAGGACGTTTCAATTGTTCACAGACTGGTCGCTCTCATCAGAATGACAAGACACTTCCGGTCTGCAGGTGATAGCATTCAATTGGGAAGAAACGCCCTACTGCCCCCTACTGACCAATGTGAATACTGATAAATGTGTGATGACAGCTCCAAAAACGAATTCAAAGCACAAAATAAAATAAATAAATCAACACAAAAATGTGACACATTATGGGTGGGTCACATATGCATGTACAGTAGATGGCAGTATTGTCCTGTTTAAAAGTGTCACAACATTGCTGTTTACGGCAGACGAACTGCTTTACGGCAGACGAAAACTTGACTGCTGTTGTTGTGTGTTATTACCACGCTGGGAGGACGTTAATGAAACTGCCTAACAATAAACCCACATAAGAAACCAAGAACTCGCCCTCCATCATTTGCTGTTTATATTGTGGGAAAGCGGACGTGTGAACAGGCTGTCAACACGTCACTCAGGTCCGCATGGAGCTGGAGGGGGCGTGGCCTCCAGCTCCGCCTGAATTTCGGGAGATTTTCGGGAGAAAATTTGTCCCGGGAGGTTTTCGGGAGAGGCGCTGAATTTCGGGAGTCTCCCGGAAAATCCGGGAGGGTTGGCAAGTATGTCATTTCACACATAAGTCGCTCCTGAGTATAAGTCGCACCCCCGGCCAAACTATGGAAAAAAAACTGCCACTTATAGTCGGAAAAATACGGTATATTGTAAAACTTACAAACCTTGCTTGGAGTGATGAACAAAGAATCCTTTCGAGCAGAACCGCTATGGACAGTTGTACTTCTGGTTCAAGGCATTAAAACAGGAAGTATATTTTAGATTAGATTAGATTAGATTAGATTTATTGGTCCCCTTGGGGAAATTCATTGTCACTGCCGTACATTTAAACACTAGACATTACACATCACACAAAAAAATAACAAAAAGACATCATACATGACTAACACACATTTACAGGCTTGTCAGACAGGTCGGCCGGGCCTGCTGTTAAGGGCGGCTATAGCTGCAGGGATCAGGCTTTTCCTGAGGCGGGCCCTCCGGAATTTGATTGTTCTGTACTTGCGCCCTGATGGTAGTGGGATGATGTATTGGTATTTCAACCCGCAAAACCTGCAGTGAGGGAACTTTTCCAAAAAAATGGCGCCGTTGCACAAACAACACACAATTTCAGTGTCTCTGCTTGGGTTTATTGAAAACTATGGAACACAAAATATTATGGCTATTAGCGAAGAAAAAGACATAAATTAGCCGCACTGTTTTATAAGGCCGCAGTGTTCAAAGTGTAGGAAAAAAGTAGCGGCTTATTGCCTGGAATTTATGGTAGTAATATAAACAATTTGAATATAACAATTCAATAGCTGTACTTACTCGACATCCATTGCAGCCAATCACTTTACATCTGGGATCCCTTCTCAAGATTTCTTCTTTTTTTAGAAACATAGCAAAGATAAAGAGTAGGTTGTGGAGCGAGTGTCTTAAAGGGGAACCACACCTTTTTTTGGGAATCTTGCCTACCATTCACAATCTGTGTGTAAGACAAACACATTTTTCTTTTATTATCCACTCCAACTCGTAAATAAACACTAGCAAAAGTCAGCTAACAATGGAGCCAATTGAAGTTGCTCCAGTCCGCCTATGAAGAGCTCTAAAAACATTCAAAAACCTCCATCAAGGTTTTATATACACACTGTAAGTATACATATTTTGTAGAAACAGCCACTATTATAATAACATGGAATAGGAGTTATTCCCTCCCTGCTTGGCACTCAGCATCAAGGGTTGGAATTGGGGGTTATATCACCAAAAATGATTCCCGGGCGCAGCTATCGCTGCTGCCCACTGCTCCCCTCACCTCCCAGGGGGTGAACAAGGGGATGGTCAAATGCAGAGGACAAATTTCACCACACCTAGTGTGTGTGTGACAATCATTGCTACTTTAACTTACCTATTTTGCTCATTTTAAGAATACGGTGATGTATTTTTTGGTGGAAGACAGAGTAAAACAACTTGCACTGAGCCTGGTCCATAAAATCCGCTACACCTCCCTGATACCCAAGTACATGTCAAACTACTTCCTTAAACCACAACACCAGGGGGAGCTCCACTAACCACGTTAAACCCAGATTCCCATCTAACAAAGGTCTTAACTCATTCTCCTTCTATGCCACATCAATATGGAATGCGCTCCCAACAGGTGTAAAAGAAAGGGCATCTCTATCCTCCTTCAAAACCGCACTAAAAGTACACCTCCAGCATACTTGCCAACCCTCCCGAATTTTCCGGGAGACTCCCGAAATTCAGCGCCTCTCCCGAAAACCTCCCGGGACAAATATTCTCCCGAAAATCTCCCGATTTTCAGCCGGAGCTGGAGGCCACGCCCCCTCCAGCTCCATGCGGACCTGAGTGAGGACAGCCTTTTCTTTATGACGGGCGGGTGACAAGAACTAAATCATCCAGACTAGAGATAAATTGTATTATTATGTTTATCTTACCTAAAAATAAATATATTTATTAACTAAAAAAAAAAAATATATACATTTTTTACTATATTTTGCTAAAAACATCAAAATTAATTGTATTTTTATTTGTATTTTTTCTGACTCCTTATTATATCCAGCCATAGAATTATACATTAAAATAAACATATTAGAAATAATTAATTTTAAATGATCATAATAATTCATTTAAAATGACCATATTTAATTATTAAAATAATTGCTTGTTTATCAACAACTTTAGCATTTGATTCATTACATTTTGAAGCTCTCAGAAGCCAAGTTATGTTATATTCCTTAAAATTTATTTATGCAAGTTTGAAGTATCAATTATCTATACACAGTTTT
Organism: Nerophis lumbriciformis; assembly: GCF_033978685.3. NCBI lineage: Eukaryota > Metazoa > Chordata > Actinopteri > Syngnathiformes > Syngnathidae > Nerophis > Nerophis lumbriciformis. The sequence continues at coordinate 1,774,230 of NC_084561.2, forward strand.
TTTTTTGCATATTTTCAGGATGTAGATATATATATATATATATATATATATATATATATATATATATATATATGTATGTATGTATGTATGTATGTATGTATGTATGTATGTATGTATGTATATATATATATATATATATATATATATATGTATGTATGTATGTATGTATGTATGTATGTATGTATGTATGTATGTATGTATGTATGTATATATATATATGTATATATATATATATATATATATATATATATATATATATATATATATATATATATATATATATATATATATATATATATATATATATATATATATATATGTATGAAATACTTGACTTGGTGAATTCTAGCTGTCAATATACTCTTCCCCTCTTAACCACGCCCCCGCCCTCAACCACGCCCCTGTTCCACCCCTGACCACGCCCCCACCCCACCCCCACCTCCCGAAATCGGAGGTCTCAAGGTTGGCAAGTATGACCTCCAGGCAGGCCCGGCCCTAACCAATCTGGCGCCCTAGGCAAGATTTTAGGTGGCGCCCCCCCACATCGGCAGTGAAGTGTATATACTCACAAGAAACCGAATAGCTTTGTCTTTGACCTTATTTTTACTTAAAGAAAGCAAATTAACAATCAGAATAGTTAACAAGATAAAACAAATATGAATAAATAAATGAATGCAAAAAATAAAAAATTAATATATGAAATACAATATTTTTTACATACATATTGCTTAATTAACATTAATGATGTGCACTTTAACAACTAGGCTTACAACTATACCTAATATATAAAGGGGTGGAAAAGTGACTATTACCTGCAGGGCAAACATTAGCTAACCAGAAGGCAATAACAATGTAAACAAAAAACACCTGCTTAAAAGATCTAATACAAATGTCCCTGAGGAATGTAAGGTGGGAGTACTGTAATTACCTAACGTTACATTATTATTCTCCATAACAATTTAGCCCCCTCCACAATATTAACCCGACGTTAAAACAGAACTAGCTATTTATTGATTAGCAATTGCCGAATCATGTAACATTAGCTTAATGCTAAAAAGCCAGGTTACTATCACATTCTGTAACAGACAAATCATTTCATGTAGGCTAACGTTACCTACCTGCTACCTCTGTCTTTTCTCGTTTCTCCTCCTCTTCTTTTCTCTTTTTTCTTCCCTGGGCACCTGACAGTTTTGGCCGTTTTGACATCTTGTGTTGATTTTTTGATGTGGTGACGTCCAAAAAGAGTCATGATACGGGAAGGGAGGGGGCGCACCGTGCGGGGGGAGGAGGGGGGGGGGGGCATAATGTTGTAACAAATAATATTTCTATTATATAGGCTTTACTTTGCATTTTAATTAACGTGGGATTATTTTTTGTATTTAGAAATAATAGTACCAACTTTTTTTTTTTTTTCTCCAACATTTGTGGCACTGGCATGGCGCCCCCTGATGGACGGCGCCCTTAGCATTTGCCTATACGGCCTATGCCACGGGCCGGCCCTGCCTCCAGGCAACTACAACCCTAAACTAACACCCTCCCCGGATTGTTAATAATCAAATGTAAACAATGAAATGCAGATACTTTTCTTATGCCTTCTGATGTCCACTACTTGCTGTACATATCCTACCAAGTCACACCTACACTGTTTCAATATCCATTTCTCTGTTCTCAATTGTTGATGACTGATGATAACAACCAAACCTAAAACCCCCCGGATTGTAAATAATGTAAATAATTCAATGTATACATCCTGATGATTATCTTGTGTGATGACTGTATTATGATGATAGTATATATCTGTATCATGAATCAATTAAGTGGACCCCGACTTAAACAAGTGTAAAAACTTATTGGGGTGTTACCATTTAGTGGTCAATTGTACGGAATATGTACTTCACTGTGCAACCTACTAATAAAAGTCTCGAAGCACGTGAAGACTCCTTCGAGAACCTTCAACGTCTCAATTGAGTCATCCTCGCGTCACACTCAGGCTGCAGCGAATGTTCAGTTCCACCTTAAAAAAAAAAAAAACTCTATTTGCCGGGAGTCTCTGCTGCTGCGCTGATTGGACGGGAGGGAAAACTGCTACAACCAATAGCCATCGCAGGGACCCCACGTTGGCTATGACGTCACCATAAAGGCTGGCCAATGGTAGCGAAGAAGCATCTGTAGGCTGAGTAAGGGAGGAGCTTGATGAGATGAAGGGGATTGTGGGTATTGTAGTTCCAATCATTTACTACTAACGAGCTGATTTTAGAACACACTAAGCAATTATTCACTTTTTGACATGAACCTCTTTTGGGGCTAAAACTGTGGGATAGATAAAAGGTCATTCTAAAAATACTATTAAAAAGGGGAATAAACATAACAAAGTGGAATGTTTAATGTTGTTATGAATTATTGACTGCAATTACGTCACATTAAATATTCCACTTTGACATTTTTTGAGATGATGCATATTTTGCATATTTTGCCAAATAAAAACAGGATTTTGACAAAAAGGGCAAAAAAAAGACTCACATTAAATATTCCACTTTGACATTTTTTGAGATGATGCATATTTTGCCAAATAAAAACAGGATTTTGACAAAAAGGGCAAAATAAAGACTCACATTAAATATTCCACTTTGACATTTTTTGAGATGATGCATATTTTGCATATTTTGCCAAATAAAAACAGGATTTTGACAAAAAGGGCAAAAAAAAAGACTCACATTAAATATTCCACTTTGACATTTTTTGAGATGATGCATATTTTGCATATTTTGCCAAATAAAAACAGGATTTTGACAAAAAGGGCAAAATAAAGACTCACATTAAATATTCCACTTTGACATTTTTTGAGATGATGCATATTTTGCATATTTTGCCAAATAAAAACAGGATTTTGACAAAAAGGGCAAAAAAAAGACTCACATTAAATATTCCACTTTGACATTTTTTGAGATGATGCATATTTTGCCAAATAAAAACAGGATTTTGACAAAAAGGGCAAAATAAAGACTCACATTAAATATTCCACTTTGACATTTTTTGAGATGATGCATATTTTGCATATTTTGCCAAATAAAAACAGGATTTTGACAAAAAGGGCAAAAAAAAAGACTCACATTAAATATTCCACTTTGACATTTTTTGAGATGATGCATATTTTGCATATTTTGCCAAATAAAAACAGGATTTTGACAAAAAGGGCAAAATAAAGACTCACATTAAATATTCCACTTTGACATTTTTTGAGATGATGCATATTTTGCATATTTTGCCAAATAAAAACAGGATTTTGACAAAAAAGGGCAAAAAAAAAGACTCACATTAAATATTCCACTTTGACATTTTTTGAGATGATGCATATTTTGCATATTTTGCCAAATAAAAACAGGATTTTGACAAAAAAGGGCAAAAAAAAAGACTCACATTAAATATTCCACTTTGACATTTTTTGAGATGATGCATATTTTGCATATTTTGCCAAATAAAAACAGGATTTTGACAAAAAGGGCAAAAAAAGACTCACATTAAATATTCCACTTTGACATTTTTTGAGATGATGCATATTTTGCATATTTTGCCAAATAAAAACAGGATTTTGACAAAAAGGGCAAAATAAAGACTCACATTAAATATTCCATTTTGACATTTTTTGAGATGATGCATATTTTGCATATTTTGCCAATAAAAACAGGATTTTGACAAAAAGGGCAAAAAAAAGACTCACATTAAATATTCCACTTTGACATTTTTTGAGATGATGCATATTTTGCACACAAAGCTGCCATGCAGTCTGCTTTTTTTCTTTATAACTCATTACTCAAAAAAATTATAATAAATCAAAATCACTGTTGTTATGAATTATTATTATTATTATTATTTAATTCAATTACTTCACATCAAATATTCCACTTTTTAATGTATTTATTTGGAGAGGGTTGGAGGGGTCAATATTGCATATTTTGTGTGTTTGCCATGTAGAAAACGATGTTTTCTTTGACAAAAAGGGCATAAAACAAAACAAAAAATAAATAAAAAAATAAAATCTTTTAATCGGCGGATAGATCTGAAGTTGATCTATAGAAACGTGAGCGTTGAAAGTAAAAGAAAAAAAAATATGACTTATTTTTAACACTTTTATGAGTGGGGCTTTTTTGCATCCTCAAAAATGTTAGTGGGATTTTTTTTAATACTGTCGTTGCTCAATTTTTTTTTTCATATTTTGTGTTTGCTATAAGAAAACAAAGTTTTCTTTGACAAAAAAAGACATTTAAAAAAAACAAAAAGAACATGAAAAATAATAAAAACTAGTAAATGACGGATGGATCTGAAGTTGATCTGAAGCCCTAAAACGTTTCAGTGAAACACTTTTGGGGCCCTTTTAGATCCCTGAGAATTTTAATGTTTTTTTTTTTAAATAGTCACTGCTCAGAAAATAATAAATAAGGAAAAAAAAAGAAAAGAAAAAAAAGACTTATTTTTAACACTTTTATGAGTGGGGCTCTTTTGCATCCTCAAAAATGTTAGTGGGATTTTTTTTAATACTGTCGTTGCTCAAAAAATGTTTTCATATTTTGTGTTTGCTATACAAAAACAAAGTTTTTTTTTTTTTACAAAAAAGGACATTTAAAAAACCCAAAAAGAAAACAACATGAAAAATAATAAAAACTAGTCCTAAGTGTCCCAATACTTTTGTCTACTTTTAGTCTGAAGTGTCCCAAGACTTTTGTCTAGTGTACCTACCTTGTCTGCATTGTGTGGGCACGCTGGTGCTTTCTGCTTTTGAGCAGCCATCTTAAAAAAAACAGCAGCGCAGCAGCATCAGCGCAGCGGGTCTTTGAAGGGTCATAAAATCAAAACCGGAGCAGGTTTTAAAAAGCTGTTCTGTTATTTTATACACAAGGGTTTAATCTCTCTCCTGTGTTAGTTTGAAGCCGAAACGACAAACGCGCTCAGAGGAGATAGTTTTTGAAGGAAGGTGACCGGTTTTTACAAAAAAATTTGTTTTGAAGGGGGAATAGCAAACTCCCTGTTGATTTTTGCTGGGGGTTGTCAATTTATGAAATGTAGGTCTAAGTAAGACCTACATTGAGGTTTTTGTTTCATGTCTCTCCGACCTTCCCAGGGAGAGTTACAGGCGGTTTTGTCAGTTTTTTCATCTGAGGAGCAGTTTTTTGTGCGTTTCATTAAAAAATTGCGCTAGAGCACAATTTTGAGATTTGGGGTTAGGTTTTTTTATTAGATCACAATTTTTGCCAGTCCTGATGTGTGTGTTCAGTTCGGTGAGTTTTGAAGCATGTTAAGGGGGTCAAATTACAGCTCATAGAGGCAAAAGTGACTGTTTTTAGTACTTTTTTTGTCTTGAAGGGGGAATTGCCAACTTCCTGTTGATTTTTGCCCAAGGATGTACAATTATGAAAGGTAGGTGTAAGTCAGACCTACATAGAGGTTTTTGTTTCATGTCTCTCCGACCTTCCTAGTGGGAGTTACAGGCAGTCTAGTTTTTTTTCCTAGGGGGCGCTAGAGCGCAATTTTGAATTTTGTGGTTCGTTTTTTTTTTAAAAAGGCAATTTTCGCAGGTCCTGATGTGTGGGTCAAATATAGTGAGTTTTGAAGCATGTTAAGTGGGTCAAATTACAGTTTAAAGTGGCGGCGGAAGAATAAAGAATAAAGAATAATAAAACCTTACAAATTCAATAGGTTCTTATGTCCCATTGCATAAGGACTCCCTTTGGGAGTCCTTATGTAATGGGCCATGCGGGCCCTAACTAGTAAATGACGGATGGATCTGAAGTTGATCTAAAGCCCTAAAACGTTTCAGTGAAACACTTCTGAGAATTTTAGTGTTTTGTTTTTTTTTAAATAGTCACTGCTCAAAAAATAATAAATAAGGAAAATCAATGTTGTTGTGAATTATTTACTGCAATTACGTCACATTAAATATTCCACTTTGACATTTTTTGAGATGATGCATATTTTGCATATTTTGCCAAATAAAAACAGGATTTTGACAAAAAGGGCAAAAAATAAAATTAATCCATCGACAGAACTAAAGTTGATCTAGAGATTTAAGTGTTTACTGTAATAAAAAATGTTTTTAAAATCAATATGTGACTTATTTTAAAAAAAAAGTATGACTGGTAGCCTTTCGGGACCCTGGGACCAAACTGGATCACTAAAGGTTAATAAAATCTATATTTTGTGTTTGTTTTGAAAATGAAAAATACCAAAATGGCCCCCGCATGTTTTGTGATTTTATTGTGTGGCCCTCAGTGGAAAACGTTCAGGAAAAACTAGTTTTATTGTGGATTTAATCATTATTTAAAGTAATTCAACCATCACAAAGCACACGCACACACACACACACACACACACACACACACACACGTACGTGAAGCATGGGCGTTCCTACAAACAAATGTAAACCTTGTAGTGTGTGTGTGTGTGTGTGTGTGTGTTAGTAAATGTAGGCCATGTAAAGGAGCGGCGTGACACAATTAGCTCCACATGCAACTTCTTTCCTGCTGCCGGGGGAGCAGGAAAGAAGCGTGTCAGAAGTTCACGTCCACCTTGACATGATGAATATTGTTGTGTTCACTTGTGAGACTTTTATTCAACACTTTATAGGAAACAAAGAAGAATTGTTTAGTAGAAGCCATAGTCCAAGTGGGCTCGGGGGTCATTTGTGGCCCGCAGTTGATTTATTTTAACGGCCCTCGGCATATTCTAAGTAAACTTTAAAAAAAAAGAAGTATTCCAAAAGTGGAATAAAAGAGCAAACAGGTGAGATGTAACGAGAAAAAGTTGCAATGTTGGCAACAAAGCTGACATGCTTTAAAACTGTCATTGCTCAGAAAATAATAATGAATCAAAATCATTGTTGTTATGAATGATTTAAGGCTCCAATGACCTCACATCAAATATTACACTTTGAAACATTTTTTTGTGGAAAATATTGCATGCGCTTGCCATTTAAAATCTAGGATTTATTTGACAAAAAAGGCATAAAAAAAACATTAAAAAAATAAAAACTCTGAAGTTAACCTAGAGACTAAAAAAAAAATGCATGATCTTCTTTTAAAGACTTTTATGAGTGAGACCCTTTTGGATCCTCAAGAACTGTAGTGTGATTTTTTTTTTTAAGCTGTTATTGCTCCAAAAATAATAATTAAAATATTTGTTAAGAATTACTGACATATAGTAAGATAGGAATTAATTTGGCCTTATTCATTGCACTTTACCTGACACATGAAACGTGATGACTAGAAACTGTATATTTACAGCTAGAATTCACCAAGTCAAATATTTCATATATATATATATGTATATATATATATATATATATATATATATATATATATATATATATATATATATATATATATACATATATATATATATATATATATATATATATATATATATATATATATATATATATATATATATATACATATATATATATATATATATATATATATATATATATATATATACATATGTATATATATATATATATATAAAAGAAATATTTGACTTTCAGTTAATTCTAGCTATATATATATATATATATATATATATATATATATATATATATATATATATATATATATATAAAAGACACCGACACCAGCAGATGACATGGCACCCCAAACCATCACTGATGGTGGAAACTTTACACTAGACTTCAGGCAACGTGGATACTGTGCCTCTCCTGTCTTCCTCCAGACTCTGGGACCTCGATTTCCAAAGGAAATGCAAAATTTGCATGGTTGGGTGATGGTTTGGGGTGCCATGTCATCTGCTGGTGTCGGTCCACTCTGTTTCCTGAGATCCAGGGTCAACGCAGCCGTCTACCAGCAAGTTTTAGAGCACTTCATGCTTCCTGCTGCTGACCTGCTCTATGGAGATGGAGATTTCAAGTTCCAACAGGACTTGGCGCCTGCACACAGCGCAAAATCTACCCGTGCCTGGTTTACGGACCATGGTATTTCTGTTCTAAATTGGCCCGCCAACTCCCCTGACCTTAGCCCCATAGAAAATCTGTGGGGTATTGTGAAAAGGAAGATGCAGAATGCCAGACCCAAAAACGCAGAAGAGTTGAAGGCCACTATCAGAGCAACCTGGGCTCTCATAACACCTGAGCAGTGCCAGAAACTCATCGACTCCATGCCACGCCGCATTAACGCAGTAATTGAGGCAAAAGGAGCTCCAACCAAGTATTGAGTATTGTACATGCTCATATTTTTCATTTTCATACTTTTCAGTTGGCCAACATTTCTAAAAATCCCTTTTTTGTATTAGCCTTAAGTAATATTCTAATTTTGTGACACACGGAATTTTGGATTTTCATTTGTTGCCACTTCAAATCATCAAAATTAAATGAAATAAACATTTGAATGCATCAGTCTGTGTGCAATGAATAAATATAATGTACAAGTTACACCTTTTGAATGCAATTACTGAAATAAATCAAGTTTTTCAAAATATTCTAATTTACTGGCTTTTACCTGTACAAGGGTGGCGGAGTTAGCGAAGATGCCATTTCACAGTCACACCCATAAAGCAATATTTGTATCACCATCAGATCCACGGGAGGAAGGGACCAAGTTTTTGGCTAAGTAAAATCACAGCTGACATTGGAAAGTTCTCTTGCCGTCTGAGAAGTGTTGTATCCCAAGTAGCAGCAATGGCTTTCTCTTAAGGTATTCATGTGTGATCTCCACAAGCGTCTGTACCTGTAGAGGAAGGAGAAACACGGGCATGTCTGGATGACTCACCTCCATCTTTGTTATGAAGCTGGCTGGGGCGCGTTCTTCTTCTGATGTCACTACCTGCGTGGGGCGCAGTCTTTCCGGGGTCACTTCCTGTGTGGGCGGGGTCTTTCTGGCATCACTTCCTCTCCGCACTCAGTTTGCCCTCGACGCAAATCCCATAGGGGTGATGAATGGATGGTCAGCGCCTGAGAGCTGCGGCCAACCATCATGACCTCGCACTCCCTTCCCTCTGTTGCTAGATATCTGGAGATGTACGTTGTAATACCGTATGTATATGTGCTTTGCTATGGAGGTTTTTTCCCACTCCAGACTGGGCCCCCTTAGGAGCCCAGTCTGGATTGTATTTTTTTACTCATCCTTCCTCAGCATTTTACCTTTTTCCCATCTTTTATGGGGCGCCTTGTGGCGACCCATCAGCGTTCCTGTTCTGTAACCCTGTACACTGTTTGTTTGTCTCATCTTGTTCTGTAACCCTGTACACTGTTTGTTTGTCTCATCTTGTTCTGTTCTGTAACCCTGTACACTGTTTGTCTCATCTTGTTCTGTAACTCTGTACACTGTTTGTTTGTCTCATCTTGTTCTGTAACCCTGTACACTGTTTGTTTGTCTCATCTTGTTCTGTAACCCTGTACACTGTTTGTCTCATCTTGTTCTGTAACCCTGTACACTGTTTGTTTGTCTCATCTTATTCTGTAACCCTGTACACTGTTTGTTTGTCTCATCTTGTTCTGTAACCCTGTACACTGTTTGTTTGTCTCATCTTGTTCTGTAACCCTGTACACTGTTTGTTTGTCTCATCTTGTTCTGTAATCCTGTACACTGTTTGTTTGTCTCATCTTGTTCTGTAACCCTGTACACTGTTTGTTTGTCTCATCTTGTTCTGTAACCCTGTACACTGTTTGTCTCATCTTGTTCTGTAACCCTGTACACTGTTTGTTTGTCTCATCTTATTCTGTAACCCTGTACACTGTTTGTTTGTCTCATCTTGTTCTGTAACCCTGTACACTGTTTGTTTGTCTCATCTTGTTCTGTAACCCTGTACACTGTTTGTTTGTCTCATCTTGTTCTGTAACCCTGTACACTGTTTGTTTGTCTCATCTTGTTCTGTAACCCTGTACACTGTTTGTTTGTCTCATCTTGTTCTGTGACCCTGTACACTGTTTGTTTGTCTCAGTGATTTGTTGAAGCTGTCATTGCTCCGAAAATAAAAATGAATTAAAATCTTTGTTGTTAGCAATTATTGACCTACTGTAGCAAGAGAATCCATATGGCCCAAATCATTGCGGTTTACCTGACACATGAAAAGTGATGAATTGGGAGGTGCACCATCTACTTTAGCTGCTAGATGGCAGTAGTGTTTGTTGTCTCAAAGTGTCTTTTTTGGCAATTCCAACTTTGACCGTGAGTGGCTAGTAGAGTTGCTTTCCATCCTAATGATTACCCCCGCCCCTTCCTCTCACCCGAGATCCACCCAGGAATTGAAGTATTTAAGGCTCCAATTACTTCACATCAAATATCACACTTAGAACATTTTTAATATTACATATTTTGTGTTTTTGTCATAAAAATAATGTTTGTTTTTTGTTTGTTTTTAAAAGGACATAAAACATTTCAAACAAATGAAACTTTATATTAATAGATTGACCTGAAGTTGATCTGCAGATTTAAGCGTGGGAAGTCTGGGCTTCCCTGCTTAGGCTGCTGCCCCCGTGACCCGCGTGGTCGGGGGTGGGGCGGGGGGCGTGGTTGGGGGCGTGGTTAAGATATATATATATATAAGAAATACTTGACTTTCAGTGAATTCTAGCTATTTATATATATATATATATATATATATATTATTACATATATATATATATATATATATATATATATATATATATATATATATATATATATATATATATATATAAATAAAAATAAATAAAATAAATACTTGAATTTCAGTGTTCATTTATTTACACATATACACACACATAACACTCATCTACTCATTGTTGAGTTAAGGGTTGAATTGTCCATCCTTGTTCTATTCTCTGTCACTGTTTCAGAACACACACATTATACAAATATACATTATAAAATCAATAAGAAAACGGGAGCTCTAATTTGGGAGTCTGAATTAGGATCAGAAGTTCCTATATAAACATTGCGCACTCACGTCGCCTTTTTGTATTGATTACTGCAGCTGTGCACTGGATTCATTCACAAATACAAACTACAACTCACAAACACTTTAGAGTTAGGCTCCACCATCAGAATGTGTACTTAAACTTATAAAGATCACATGGATATTATTCAGTGAGTTGATTCACCAAAACTAACCTGTTATACAGGAGGAAAAAGCACACAGGACGTTTCAATTGTTCACAGACTGGTCGCGCTCATCAGAATGACAAGACACTTCCGGTCTGCAGGTGATAGCATTCAATTGGGAAGAAACGCCCTACTGCCCCCTACTGACCAATGTGAATACTGATAAATGTGTAATGACAGCTCCAAAAATGAATTCAAACCACAAAATAAAATAAATAAATCAACACAAAAATGTGACACATTATGGGTGGGTCACATATGCATGTACAGTAGATGGCAGTATTGTCCTGTTTAAAAGTGTCACAACATTGCTGTTTACGGCAGACGAACTGCTTTACGGCAGACGAAAACTTGACTGCTGTTGTTGTGTGTTGTTACCGCGCTGGGAGGACGTTAATGAAACTGCCTAACAATAAATTCACATAAGAAACCAAGAACTCGCCCTCCATCATTAGCTGTTTATATTGTGGGAAAGCAGACGTGGAAACAGGCTGTCAACACGTCACTCAGGTCCGCATGGAGCTGGAGGGGGCGTGGCCTCCAGCTCCGCCTGAATTTCGGGAGATTTTCGGGAGAAAATTTGTCCCGGGAGGTTTTCGGGAGACGCGCTGAATTTCGGGGGTCTCCCGGGAAATCTGGGAGGGTTGGCAAGTATGATGGATAAAAAAATCAAATGAAATCATAAATGACTTATTTTAAAACAATGTATGACTGAGACCCTTCCAAGTCCCCGGGGCCAAACCTGAGGGGAGACCTACAAGTTACAACAACAAAATCCATATATTGTATTGGTTGTGGAAATGAAAAATATCAAAATGGCCCTCGCATGTTTTCATTCGGTGGAAAAAGTTAGGACACCCCCGCGTAGAAGAAGACAGTGTTCACTGGCAGGGGCGTGGCCATGACCATATAAGGTCACCACAACAATGACACCTCGGAGTTAAAGGCCCAGTAAGTAAGAGACATGAAGCTTTTTAAAATGGCGAAGTTGAAGAAGAAAGTAGAATCATGTGACTTCAACACTTTGTCACTTTTCAATAAAGACCTTAAAGCAACAGCGACCACTTAGTGAGCTTTGTCCATGACTTTATTTCACTTTAACAGCGTGCCCTCAAGCGAACGCTGATGAGGATTTGCTGGGCGCCAACAATGACATAGTGTTGCTTTAAAGGAAGATGGAAGCACTCATCAGCAGACTGGACAGTGAGGAGATGAAGTGATGACGTCAACATCACTCAAAAGTCCTGCTGTGACGTAACAAACACCAAACATGAAACATGAAACATGAAACATGAAACATGGCCAACATTTTGTCACAAACATGCAACTTTGACAGCAATAGTGGGAGAACATTCCATCCATCCATCCATTTTCTACCGCTTATTCCCTTTGGGGTCGCGGGGGGCGCTGGAGCCTATCTCAGCTACAATCAGGCGGAAGGCGGGGTACACCCTGGACAAGTCGCCACCTCATCGCAGAGGAGAGAACATTCCATGCTCGCTAATACTGTGTGTGTGTGTGTGTGTGTGTGTGTGTGTGTGTGTGTGTGTGTGTGTGTGTGTGTGTGTCCAGGCTGCAAAGTGGTGATCAGCCAACTTGGCACAAGGCAGTTGTGCGACTAATTGGAAATGAGGCAGGCTGCACAAAATGCATTCACTGCTTGTGGGTCTGTAGACTCACACACACACAGGCCCGGCCCTAACCAATCTGGCGCCCTAGGCAAGATTTTAGGTGGCGCCCCCCCACATCGGCAGTGAAGTGTATATACTCACAAGAACCCGAATAGCTTTGTCTTTGACCTTTTTTTTTAACTTACAACTATACCTAATATATAAAGGGGTGGAAAAGTGACTATTACCTGCAGGGCAAACATTAGCTAACCAGAAGGCAATAACAATGTAAACAAAAAACACCTGCTTAAAAGATCTAATACAAACATTTATATGCACGTACAACACTTAGAACTTTTAGCATATCAGTATGTGGAATTAAATGATGGAATGGATTAAGTAAAGAAGTTAAAAATTGTACTGATATGATCCAGTTTAAGAGGTTGTTCAAAATAATAGTGCTTACAGAGTACAAAGAAGAAGAATTATGAGAAATACTTTCAACCTTATTGAAAATAAGATATTCTTCATCTCAGTATGTTAATAATGACTGAATTAATTAATTAATTACATATTA